>NW_025536560.1:0-51212 GCF_020615455.1 Coregonus clupeaformis
GTTCTCACTCAATTTATTATATTCTATTATTTTCAACCATCTGCTTTTCTGTTCATGATTTGGGATCATCTACCATTTGACTCCAGTGTTACCTCTTCAGTTGGTTATCAATGAGTTGACATAGAAGGTCCCATATTCTGAACCCAAGGTCTTATAACACTCAAGACGTTGAAAAATGATGTTTAAAAGACAAAGATCAGGAAGCTGTCAGTTCACTAAATGTACTCCTGAGTAGTGCAGTGGTCTAAGGCAGTGCTAACTGTGCCACTAGAGATCCTAGTTCGAATCCAGGCTCTGTCACAGCCGGCCGTGACCGGGAGACTCATGGGCGGCGCACAATTGGCCCAGCGTCGTCCAGGGTAGGGGAGGGAATGGCCGGCAGGGATGTAGCTCAGTTGATAGAGCAACGCCAGGGTTGTGGGTTCGATTCCATGGGGGGCCAGTATAAAAAAAATATATATATATGTATTCACTTAACTGTAAGTCGCTCTGGATAAGAGCTGTCTGCTAAATGACTAAAATGTAAATGTATACCTCTGACTGCATCCTATCATGGAAACAAACTGTGGTTTAGTTGGTAAATAGACAAGTCCTGTATCTCTTTGCTATTTATTTATTTGCAGTCTGCTGACCCTGAGCAGGACATTATATACAGCACAGTGAGCCACACCAGAGAAACAGCACAGCAGGTACAAACTGAATAAACCTAGTTTTGGTCTGTGGAGATCTTGGACTAGTACCAATCACTCCATCTCTGCATGGAGCTAAGGTTCTCTCTCTCTTTCTCTCTCCTCTATCTCTGCAGTGTGAGTTTGAGTTCTCACTCTCTCTCTCTCCCTCTCTCCCTCTCTCCCTCTCTCTCTCCCTCTCCCGCTCTCTCTCTCCCTCTCACTCTCTTTCTCACTCTCTCTCTCTCTCTCTCTCTCTCTCTCTCTCTCTCTCTCTCTCTCTCTCTCTCTCTCTCTCTCTCTCTCTCTCTCTCTCTCTCTCTCTCTCTCTCTCTCTCTCTCTCTCTCTCTCTCTCTCTCTCTCTCTCTCTCTCTCTCTCTCTCTCTCTCTACTCTCTCTCTCTCTCTCTCTCTCTCTCTCTCTTTCATTTCTCTCTCTCTCTCTCTCTCTCTCTCTCTCTCTCTCTCTCTCTCTCTCTCTCTCTCTCTCTCTCTCTCTCTCTCTCTCTATCCTCAATCCCTGCAGTGTTGAGCTGAGTATCTGAAGTTCCAATAATCTGTCTTCCTATGCATGTAGCCATGTGTTTCCCTTCTGTCCTGTCCATTTCTAAGAGCCCAAACCCAGACAGCCACCATGACGTGATGTACAGCACTGTGATGCCTGATCAGTTCAAGACAGAACAGAAGGTCAACATATGGCTACATGCATCTTGGGTCTTAGACAACATTATGGCTGTTACTCATATAACGTCATAGCCTTGGCAAATTTGCATCTGTTTTAGAAACAATTGTATTTACAGTATATTTTTCTGTCTTGGAACAAGCAATAGATAAATGTACACTATAACAATATAACAATACGTTTTTGTTATCTGGGTCTCTCTCTACCAGCAGGCCCCATTTCCTGAAGATGATGATGATGTCACATACAGCACTGTCATCCCCCAGCACAAGGCTCAACTAAAAGTACAGGCCAAGGTAAAGCTGCTCTGTTGATTAGCCACAGCTAGTATTATGTTATCAGAAACAACAGTAGGTGATTGTTTCCTCAGTGTTAATATAGTCATGGTTATGTCACCATTATACCTATAGGCATAATATATCACCTTTATGTCACATATCACAATTACAACTGTCTTTCACAGAGAACTGTGTTTCAAACTGTACTCTCCATTATAACAGAACTGTCCCTGTTCACCTCTCTACCTGTTCCTCCTCTGTAGGCAGCAGAACCAGATGATAATGTGGTCTACAGCTCACTAGCTCTACAGGTGACCACACAGGTCAGTGTTGGTGTCTCTGTCTGTTGTACCAGATGATGCTGATTTCTCAACAAAGATACAGACAACACCACATTGCTATGTGTAGTAAACTTCACCTTTAACCAGACACATCTTTCTTAGTCTTTTTAGTTTGCTGCACTTAATCCTGTATCACCACTTTCTGAGAAACTGACCTTATTGTTATCATTGTCTATCCATGAGATGACAGGGTTGTGATAGTGACTGAATGTTTCACTTCCTCTCCAGTAGAGGGCAGCAGCAGCACAGCAGTGACTGACTGAGTGACCTTGGTGGAGTCCTTATCCTGGAAGGACAGCCCACTCCCCTCTCCTGGGTCTCAACATCTATCTGCCTCCAATGTGCTTTTGTCATACCTCTTAACCCACGCCAGAAAGACCCCTCTATCATTTTGTGTCCATAAACTACTGAAGACAGTCTGCTGTGTTAGTTTTCATTGTCACCCCATACACTATCTGTTATAGTAGTTATGTGTCACCCACCTTTTACCCTTGTCACTTGTTTTTTACATGTTCATCTTATTTATCTCATGTATCTAGTCAAATTTCCAACACCAGTAACTAATCATGATCAAGAGTGTAAATTAAATGTACAAGCTGTGTAACAAAATAAATATGATTATGATGCTGAATACAAAATGTGTTGAAATGAATATGTTTTAGGTTAAAACTAGACCATAGAATACCATAGCTGCTATCTACCACTGAGGGGGTTATGTACATTCAAACAGAAGCAAGAAGAGAGTTAAAAACAGTGAGATCTATGAACATTAGGACGTAGAGTTATGCTCTTTATTTTTTATAACGTCCAAACTGAGCAATCGGGTGAGAAGGGCCTTTGTCAGGGAGGTGACCAAGAACGTGATGGTCGCTCTGACAGAGCTCCAGAGTTCCTCTGTGGAGATGGGAGAACCTCCCAGAAGGACAACCATCTGCAGCACTCCACCAATCAGGCCTTTTGGTAGAGTGGCCAGACGGAAGCCACTCCTCAGTAAAAGGCACATGACAGCCCGCTGAGTTTGCCAAAAGGCACCTAATGGACTCTCAGACCATGAGAAACAAGATTCTCTGGTCTGATGAAACCAAGATTTAACTCTTTGACCTGAATGCCAAGTGTCACATCTGGAGGAAACCTGGCACCATCGCTATGGTGAAGCATGGTGGTGGCAGCATCATGCTGTGGGGATGTTTTTCAGCGGCAGGGACTGGGAGACTAGTCAGGATTGAGGTAAAGATGAACGGCGCAAAGTACAGAGGCCTCAGACTGGGGCGAAGGTTCACCTTCCAACAGGACAGCGACCCTAAGCACACAGCAAAGACAATGCAGGAGTGGCTTCGGGACAAGTCTTGAGTGGCCCAGTCAGAGCCCGGACTTGAACCCGATCGAACATCTCTGGAGACACCTGAAAATAGCTGTGCAGTGACGCTCCCATCCAACCTGACAGAGCTTGAGAGGATCTGCAGAGAACAATGTGAGATACTCCCCAAGTACAGGTGTCCAAAACTTGTAGCGTCATACCCAAGAAGACTCGAGGCTGTAATCGCTGCCAAAGGTGCTTCAACCAAGTACTGAGAAAAGGGTCTGAATACTTATGTAAATGTGATATTTCAGTTTTACATTTTTAATAGATTTGCAACAATTTATAACCTGGTTTTGCTTTGTCAGTTTTGGGTATTGTGTGTAGATTGATGAGGGGGGAAACTATGTAATAATTGTTAGAATAAGGCTGTAACGTAACAAAATATGTATTTGTAAGTATTTAAAAAAGTATAACAAAATGATTTGATTAAAAATTAAATTTGGTATTGCTGCTATTATCTCATAGAAACACATTGAGTAACATGTTCATAAATGGCGAATCAGCTAATTAAAAATGCATTAAAAGGAATTATGTTTTGAAGTGTCTGTCCTATATCAGAGCGATAGAAGAAAGATTTTGATTTTTTAAAATAGATTTGTAAATGTTTTCCACTGGTGGGTGAATAAAACACACACGCACACACACACACACACACACACACACACACACACACACACACACACACACACACACACACACACACACACACACACACACACAGACACACACACACACACACATACACAAACATGCAACAAATCCTCTCCTTGTTGAATCAGAGCCTTGGACTACTATTCTGTCTTTACCTTCTCCAACTTTAATATAAATGCTTTGCTGCAGTTTTTTTATCGCTATGGTACTATTTTCACAAGTATGTGGTACATTTTCACAACTCTTAGTACAGAACTCCAAACTGGTCACACCTGTAACGCAGCCAGTCTTTCATTCCAAACCTGTCGTTGTGCATTCATTTGGATTATAAACATCTATCATCACACAACCATTGATTCAAAATATAAGTTTATTGTGAAATGTAATGAGAACATTGGTTTAATCACCAAAACGCAACATAATGAATTTAGTAGTTTTAACTACCAGTTAATCCAATAGCAAATAATGCAGGATACGTGTTTCAAATCGCCCTTAGAAGTGCTGAAAATAATATGCTACAGTACCGTCAATTACAGTAGATTACACTGTTTTCACATTAGGCAATACACTTACATTACCCAACAGAATTGACAGAAAATGTATAACTTCCATAACATTTATCCAATGTGTAATCAAA
Source organism: Coregonus clupeaformis (assembly GCF_020615455.1). Taxonomy (NCBI): domain Eukaryota; kingdom Metazoa; phylum Chordata; class Actinopteri; order Salmoniformes; family Salmonidae; genus Coregonus; species Coregonus clupeaformis. Next base: position 4,618 of record NW_025536560.1, read on the forward strand.
GGTGTGATCAATTAAGACATTCAATGAACACATTGGTCTGAATTGATGTCGTGGCATGCCTCATCCATGGCCAGAAGGAGGGGGACACGCTCATGGGGATGGTGATCGTACACCTTCCACCCCCATGCTGAAAGAAAATCCTCAATAGGGTTGAGGAAAGGAGAGTATGGGGGGAAGGTATAGGGTCATGAATCGGGGATGGGCCCTAAACCATGCCTGAACCATATCTGCATGGTGGAACCTGACATTGTCCCACACAATGACATAGGTGACCCCTTCACCTTGACAGGCCTGCTCAATTTCATTGAGAAACACAATGAGGTGTGCAGCTTTATAGGATCCAAGTAATGGCCTACGATCCTACACCACCATCTTCAGAGGTAGCTGCACACATGGAGATGTTTCCCCACGTTGTCCAGGAACTTGGACGGTCGCCGGTTGGCCGATGAGATTCCACCCACGGCGCTGAGTTTTGGCCAGGTTGAAGCCCGCTTCATCAACAAAGATATACCTGTGATGGTTAACAGCAGTATCAATCACCATCACCCTCTGAAATATATTTTGGTTAGGTAGCTTAATGGTTAAGAGCGTTGTGCCAGTAACCGAAAGGTCGCTTGTTCTAATCCCCGAGCCGACTAGGTGAAAAATATGTCGATGTGCCCTTGAGCAAGGCACTTAACCCTAATTGCACCTGTAAGTCGCTCTGGATAAGAGCATCTGCTAAATGACTCAAATGTAAATGTAAATGTTATTTATACAGTATTGTTCCAATATGATATTGTGAAGTAGCATGTGCATCAAATAGTGACAGTAATACAGTATATACAGTGCGTATGACGCTACAAGCATGGCACACCTATATTTGGGGAATTTCTACCATTCTTCTCTGCAGATCCTCTCAAGCTCTGTCAGGTTGGATTGGGAGAGTTGCTGCACAGCTATTTTCAGGTTTCTCCAGAGATGTTAGATCGGGTTCAAGTCCGGCCTCTGGCTGGGCCACTCAAGGACATTCAGAGACTTGTCCTGAAGACACTCCTGCGTTGTCTTGGCTGTGTGCTTAGGGTCACTGTCCTGTTGGAAGGTGAACCTTCGCCCCAGTCTGAGGTCCTGATTGCTCTGGAGCAGGTTTTCATCAAGGATCTCTCTGTACTTTGCTCCATTCATCTTTGCCTCGATCATGACTAGTTTCCCAGTCCTTGCCAATGAAAAAAAGAGAAAACACAGCATGATGCTTTCACCATCATTCTTCACCGTAGGGATGGTGCCAGGAAGTGAAAATGTGCTTAAAGTTTTGAAAAAACAACCTTCTTGATGATCTGTTTTGAGTTTTGTACTAAGAGTTGTGAAATGTTACCATATACGTGTGAAAATAGTATGAAAGCGATCAAAACAAATGTCATGAATATTTTTAAAGACATTTTATTATTCTCAAAATCAATTGCACAACATGATGTGAGCTCTGTGCTCTGTGATTTTGAGAGTGACATTCTGAAGTATCTGAAGTAGTTTGCTGTATTGGAGCCAACAACAGAATGAAAAGCTCAGTATTTAACATGACATTATGGAATGATTTCAGCTGAAACTTGCAGCATTCTGAGCTAACTTTCACACTTATGCTTAGAGGACATCTGTGGTTATGAGCTGTACATTTCCTGTATCGAAGGTGGAGAGAGACAGAGAGCGTTCTTGTTGAACGTAAAATAATATCAGACTGGGTTGTGGTCCGGAGGACCCTGAACTGTCACGCCCTGGATCTGGGGACTCTTAAATGTTGAGCCAGGGTGTGTAGGTTCTATGTTTAGTTTTCTATGTTTTTGTTCTAGATCGTGTTGATCTATGTTGGCCAGGGTGGTTCCCAATCAGAGGCAGCTGTAGCTCGTTGTCTCTGATTGGGGACAATACTTAGGCAGCCTGTTTGGCACTAGTCGGTGTGGGATCTTGTTCCGTAAAGGTTTGTTGTATGTAACCTCAGGACTTCACGTATCGTTTGTTGTTTTGTTCGTGTTGTGTACTACAAATAAAATGTACGCTTACCACGCTGCGCCTTGGTCCGTCTCATCTAAAAACGATCGTGACAGAAGATCCCACCAATCCTGGATCAAGCAGCGTGACGAGGAGAGAGGATGGACTTTGGAGGAGATGAGAGAGAGTCTGGCAAGAGGGATGGAGGCCATGATCATGGGGGAGAGACAAGCCCTGAATTTTTTTAGGGGGGGGCTCACGCCGTGGACGACGAGGCTACAGGAGGCGACAAGGGAGAAGGAGAGTGTAGGGGCACGGCGAGAGGAGCTGGTTAGGAAGCAGAAGGAGTGGAGGTTTATAAAGGAACCCAGTCCCGCTCCTCGCACCAAGCAAGTGGTGTGTGTCGCCAGTCCGGTCCGGCCCGTTCCAGCTCCCCGCACAAGCCAGTGGTGCGCGGTCGCCAGCCCGGTCCGGCCTGTTCGCTGCTCAACGCACCAAGCCAGTGGTGCGCGTCGTCAGCCCGGTCCGTCCCGTTCTGCTCCCCGCACCAAGCCAGTGGTGCGCGTCGTCAGCCCGGTCCGTCCCGTTCCTGCTCCCCCGCACCCAAGCCAGTGGTGCGCGTCATCAGCCCGGTCCGGCCTGTTTCCTGCTCCCCGCACCAAAGCCAGTGGTGCGCGTCGTCAGCCTGGTCTGTCCCGTTCCTGCTCCCGCACCAAGCCAGTAGTGCGCGTCGTCAGCGGGTCGCCCGTTCCCGCTCCCCGCACAAGCCAGTGCTGCGTGTGTCCAGTCCGGCACGCCCGTGCCTGTTCCACCGGTGCCTGGTCCGGCACCGGTCAGCTGCTCCACTCCAGAGCCAGAGCAATCCGCTCCACCGGGGGTCCGGTCCAACTCCAGTCAGCGGATCCACTCCGAGCCAGAGCAATCCGCTCCACGAGTGTCCAGTCCAGCTCAGCCAGCGGCTCCAGTCCGAGCCTGTAAGGTTTGATCCACCGTCGCTGGGTCCAGCTCCAGTCAGCGGTGCCAGACCAGACCAGGGGCGCAACGGGAGGTGGTGAGAAAGTGGTGGTCACGCCCGGAGCCGGATCCGCCTCCGAGGCAGAATGCCCACCCGGCCCCTACCCTAACCCTTTGGGGGTGGGGGAGGTACTGTCACGCCCCTGGCTCTGGGGACTCTTAAATGTTGAGCCAAGGTGTGTATGTTCTATGTTTAGTTTTCTATGTTTTTGTTCTAGATCGTGTTGATCTATGTTGGCCAGGGTGGTTCCCAATTAGAGGCAGCTGTAGCTCGTTGTCTCCGATTGGGGACCATACTTAGGCAGCCTGTTTGGCACTAGTCGGTGTGGGATCTTGTTCCGTAAAGGTTAGTTTTGTGTAACCTCAGGACTTCACGTATCGTTTGTTTGTTGTTTTGGTTCGTGTGTTAAGTACTTAATAAATAATGTACGCTTATCACGCTGCGCCTTGGTCCGTCTCTTCCGTGAACGATCGTGACATGAACCATGAACCAAAAATCCCAGTGGCTAGATGTGCCAAGCTTATACAGACATACCCCAAGAGACATGCAGCTGTAATTGCTGCAAAAGGTGGCTCTATAAAGTATTGACTTTGGGGGGGAGATAGTTATGCAAGCTCAAGTTTTCAGTTTTTTTGTCTTATTTCTTGTTTGTTTCACAAGAAAAAATATTTTGCATCTTCAAAGTGGTAGGCATGTTGTGTAAATCAAATTGTACAAACCCCCAAAAAAATTATTTTGAATTCCAGGCTGTAAGGCATCAAAATAGGAAAAATGCCAAGGGGGGTGAATACTTTTGCAAGCCACTGTAAATCTCAATCTTTAACATGCTATTTTATAGTTTATAAGCAATTGGATTTCTTTTCTGCTGTGCAGATTCTGTTGAATTCCAACCTAAATGTGTTTTGTGTTGATGTGTCCACAGTGAGGCATGTGTCTGTGCAGGCCGGAGGCTCCATCACCATCCCATGTCACTATGATCTGAATCACATCAACCATGTGAAATACTGGTGTAAAGGATTCCTTGGCACGGATGTTCTTGTGTGGTACGCACTGACCATCCTAAGAGCAGTAGTAATGCCTTAATCTCTGATGACATCAACAAGAGAATCTTCACTATGACCATGACTAACCTGAAGTCATGGGACTCTGAGAATTACAGGTGTGTTGTGGTGATCAATGGAGGACCAGATATCAGGATACAATGGTTCTACCTATCTGTCACTCCAGGTAAATAGCCTATTACAACAAATGAAATGAGAAATGTGTAACCAGTCTGAAATTCATAGACAGAGATATATTGTATGTGTAGGTGCAAGAACTGACCATGTTTTTAAGGTGTACAGTGTTTTTTTTACAATTACATTCTTTACAAACCACTGAGTAAAACAAGATTCTATTTGGGGTCATGATGGGGTAACAGTTGAACTCTTTAAATTCTTTAATAATCAATGGCTATATATAATTATTATGAATTCAAAAGACCAACAATGGATGTACCAATCACAGACTGCAGCTTTAAGGAATTTGTATGGTGCCTGTTGTAAAAACACTTTTTCTTCTCTGAATTCTTGTTTTTTTACCTCTGTGTTCAGCTACTCCAGAACTCTATGTGGACCAACAGGAAGTGACTGGAGTAGAAGGAGGGAGTGTCACTGTCCGTTGTTACTATAGTAACTCTGGAGATATAAAGTGGTGCAGGATGGGTGGTGATTGTGTGAGTTTGTATTCTGGGTCTTTAGTTGGAACATCACTGACATTAAACCGGACTAGTGATGCTAATAACAGAAAAGTCTTAACAGTGACTTTGATTGGACTGAAGATGGAGAACACTGACTGGTATTGGTGTGAAGTGGGAGAACTAGAGATGCCTGTTCACATCACTGTCAGTCAACAAACTGCAACACAGAGAACCCCCCCAAAACGATTTAATATCCATAGTTACTTCACATATAAATTATGTAATTTTCTTACATTAGTATCACAATGAAAATATGTGTTTATTCCATGATTTACTTCCTGTCATAGATGATAGTCAGTGAAAATCTGCTACTGTTTTCATAATCCTTGACAGCGATTGACTTTGTTTCATCATCTTTGTTTCACAAATTGGAATATTGACTATGAATGTGATGTTGCGATACAACCTGACTATCTGGTATACCAGTAATTTCATTGATGGCATTGTTGTTTTACCTCACAGAAACCCAAGCTGAGGGGAACATGGAGGAAGTCCACCAGAGGTTATTATCACTCATTCAGCTGTATTATCCCACAAATTGTTAGATAATATGAACACAAAGAAAGATTACAATTCCATCATACAATACAACAGTTAAAGCTAACCATACACCCTTCCTAAATGCATATAGAGACTGTTAGCACTTCCTCTTGGGTGGAACATTTATTTGGAGAAGTAGCATCAATTTTTGTGTTATTCTCACTCATTTGCAAGGACAAGTTGCACACTTTAAAAAAACAACGTTATTTGTATAGTAATAATCTCAATAATAATAATGTCTTCTTCCACACATGTGAATAGCTAAATAATTGTTCCATTTATCACAACAGTGTAAACAACAAGTTATTACTTTTTCACAAATGATCAATTTATAATGACCTATTTTAATTGTATTTTTGATTCAAGTTCTTCTATGTAATCTATCAGGTCCTGTCACGGATTCTGCCGAGGCTGCCCCTCCTCCTTGCTCGGGCAGGCTTCGGCGTTCACGTCACTGGAGTACTAGCTGCTTCCGATCTATGTTCTATGTTTCTATGTTCTACCTGTTGTGTCAGATTGTTTCACACCTGTTGTCCATCTTGTGATTACTCCGCCCCTATATAACCCTGTGGCTCCCATTGTGTTCTGTGCGTGTTTGTTGTTTGTACTCGTATGTCGTTGGTGAGCGGATTTGATCCTCACTGCGTGGAGGCTTCTTGTTTCTTTACAAGCTTTAGTAAAGTTACGTTTTTCTCTTGAGTTCTGTGTCCTGCGCCTGACTTCAGTCTACCGCATACATCGACATCGTGACAGAAACACGCACATATGGAGTCAGCAGGACGACTGGATCTACCCCGAGGCGATGGAGGACGAGTCCAGCGTCGGGGACGATCCTCCAGAATCTCGGTGAGACGATGGCGAGTTTTCCAGATGATGGAGTGATTGGCGAGAGGTGGTATCCCTTCACCATGTCCAACCACACCACCACCTGCTACACTGGCTACCACTTCGCCACCTGGGTCCAGTGGGATTCGGCCTGCTCGAGGGCATATGACGGTACACCTGCCGGGTGCAGGCGTGTCCGCCCTGTCTCCTGTCTATCGGGGAGGGCGCTTTGGAGTGGGCTAACGCCGAGTGGGAGAAATATAGACTCGAACTGTCCGCTACGAGATTTCACCCGCCACTTCCGGGCGGTATTCGATCATCCACCTGAGGGGAGGCGGCGGGGAGAACGTCTGGTCCACCTAAGACAGGAGATGAGGAGCGCGCAGGAGTTTGCGCTGGAGTTTAAGACTGTCGCAGCCAGCGGGGATGGAATGAGCGGCCCTTATCGACTACTATCGATGCAGCTTAGGGAGGGACGTCTGTCGGGAACTGGCCTGCAGGGACACCAATCTCAACCTGGACCAACTGGTGGACATGTCCATCAGGTTGGATAACCTGTTGGCAGCCCGCGGGACGTTCTGATGGGGGCCTGTCCATTTCCATATCCCAGCACCTCCGAGCCTATGGAGCTAGGAGGTGCTGCAGGTAGGGAGACTGGGAGAGAGACTGTCCCTGCACCAAGTGTGGCCGCAGAGGTCACACTGCTGGTCGGTGCAGGGGGAGGTTTCTCAGGAGGTCGAGGCAGCAGGCAGAGCATTGGTCGACCGTCTCTCAGGTGAGTAGGAGCCGACTCACCCAGAGTTCCCCTGTTGCAGTAATTTGTGTATCGACATTTTGTTTCCAGAATTTTCTCCCCATTCCCAGCATAAGGCGCTAGTAGATTCAGGCGCGGCTGGGAATTTTATTGATCGCCGTATGCACGTAGCCTAAGGGATTCCCACAGTGTCTGTTGATAAACCTTTCCCTGTTCACGCATTAGATAGTCGCCGTTAGGGTGTAATCAGGGAGGTCACGGCTCCACTGCTGATGATGATGCAGGGGGTCATGAGGAGAGGATTAGCCTCTATCTGATTGATTCTCCTGCATCCTGTGGTGTTGGGACTTCCCTGGTTAGCATTCATGACCCCACTATTTCATGGCAACAGAGGGGCCTCAAGGGATGGTTCAGTCAGTGTTCAGGGAGTGTTTGAGAGTTTCCTTGGGGGCACCCGGTGGAAAGTCCAAACCCAGGTTTCCACCATGCGCATTCCATCCGAGTATGCCGGTTGGCTATCGTCTTCAGCAAAAAGAGGGCGACTAAATTACCACCCCATCGTCCGGGGATTGTCGATAATCTCCAGGTAGGAGCTGACACTTCCCGGAGTCACGTGTATCCTTTGTCTGAGGGCGGTATGGAGACATATGTCACCGAATCTCTGAGGCAGGGATACATCGGCCATCCACTTCACCCGTTTCCTCAAGTTTATTTTTGTGAGGAAGAAAGATGGTGGTTACGCCCGTGCATTGATTACCGTGGCTAAATCAGATTACCATTAGTACATCTATCCTTTACCTCTGATACTAGTATGACGGAATCATTTGCAGGGGCACGCTTTTTCACAAAATTGGATCTCAGGAGCGCGGACAACCTAGTGCGTATCCGTGAGGAGATGAGTGGAAGACGGCATTAGCACAACCTCTGGACATTTTGAGTATCTGGTCATGCCATACGGGTTAATGAATGCTCCTTCAGTTTTTCCAATCATTTGTGGATGAGATTTTTCAGGGACCTGCACGGACAAGGGGTAGTGGTGTATTTGATGACATCCTTATATGCTCCGCTACACGTGCGGCATGTGTCGCTGGTGCGTAAGGTGCTTGGAAGACTGGTGGAGCATGACCTGTATGCTAAGGCAGAGAAATGCCTGTTCTTCCAGGAGTCCATCTCTTTCTTGGGGTACCATATGTCGCGTCAGGGGTGAGGGATGGAGAGTGACCGCATTTCGGCCGTGCGTAAGTGGGCGACTCCAACCACGCTAAAGGAGGTGCAGCGATTTTGGGTTTTGCTGTTACTACCCAGAGATTTATCCGGGGCTTTGGTCAGGTAGCAGCTCCCATTACCTCGTTACTGAAGGGGGGCCGGTGCGTCTGCGGTGGTAGCGGAGGCGGACAGGGCTTTTAATCGTTTGAAGGACCTGTTTACCTCGGCTCCAGTGCTGGCTCATCCGGACTCCTCTTTAGCCTTCACGGTTGAGGTGGACGCGTCCGAGGCTGGAATAGGCGCTGTACTGTCTCAGCGCTCGGGTATGCCACCTAAACTCCGCCCCTGTGCCTTCTTTTCGAAGAAGCTCAGCCCGGCGGAGCGCAACCTTGATGTGGGGGACCGGGAGCTGTTGGCTGTGGTCGAAGCTCTGAAAGCGTGGAGACATTGGCTTAGGGGCTAAACACCCTTTTCTCATTTTGACTGATCACCGCAATCTGGAGGTACATCCGGGCAGCGGGAGGTTAAACCCTCGCCAGGCAAGGTGGTCCATGTATCTCACCCATTTGTTTTCACCCTTTCCTACAGGCCAGGTTCCCAGAACGCTAAGGCAGATGCTCTGTCTGATTGTATGACTCGGAGGAGTTCCGTGGAGCCCACTCTCCCATACTTCCGGCGTCTGTCTGGTGGCACCGGTGGTGTGGGAGGTTGACAGGGAGATCGAGGGGGGCGTTGCGCAACGAACCCACTCCTCCCCTGTGTCCAGAGGGTCGTATGTACGTACTGCGCGATGTCCGCGATCGGTTGATCTATTGGGCTCACACGTCACCCTCCTCTGGTCATCCTGGTATCGGTCAGACAGTGCACTGTCTTAGTGAGAAGTACTGGTGGCCCACCTTAGCTAAGGACGTGAGGGTTTATGTTTCCTCCTGCTTGGTGTGCGCCCAGTGTAAGGCTCCTGGACACCTGCCCAGAGGGAAATTGCAACCTCTACCCGTTCCACAACGACCATGGTCCCACCTATCGGTGGACTTCGTGCGGATCTTCCCCCCTCACAAGGGGAACACCACGATCCTGGTGGTTGTGGATCGGTTTTTCTAAGTCCTGCCGCCTCATTCCGCTGCCCGGCCTCCCTACGGCCCTACAAACAGCTGAGGCCCTATTTACACACGTCTTCCGGCACTACGGGGTGCCTGAGAATATAGTGTCTGATCGGGGTTCCCAGTTCACCTCTAGGGTTTGGAGGGCATTAATGGAGCGTCTGGGAGTCTTGGTCAGTCTGACCTCAGGATTTCACCCCGAGGAGTAACGGGCAGGTGGAGAGAGTTAACCAGGAGGTGGGTAGGTTTCGAGGTCGTATTGCCAGGACCAGCGGGGGGAGTGGTCGGTTTACCTCACCTGGGCAGAGATAGCCCAGAACTCCATCCCGCCACTCCTCCACTAACCTTTCTCCGTTCCAATGTGTATTAGGTTATCAGCCGGTTCTGGCACCTTGGCATCAGAGCCAGATCGAGGACCTGCGGTGGACAAATGGTTTCTGCGCTCGCAGGAGACCTGGAACGCTGCCCATTACGTCTGCAGCGTGCCATCAGGCAGCAAAACGGCGCCGACCGCCACCGCAGTGAGGCCCCGGTGTATGCACCGGGGACCGGTCTGGCTCTCGACCGGGAAACCTGCCCCTCGCCTGCCCTGCCGGAAACTGGGTCGGCCGGTTTGTGTGGCCATTCAAAGTCCTGAGATTATCGAGGTATGTTATAGGTTACAACTTCCTACTAATTATCGTATTAACCCCTCGTTCCATGTGTCTCTCCTCAGGCCGGTGGTAGCTGGTCCACTCAGGAGTCGGAGATACGGGAGGTTCCTCCGCCCCGCTGGACATCGAGGGGCACCGGGCGTACTCGGTTCGGTCCATATTGGATTCGGCGTCGTGTGGGGGGCCTGCGGTATCTCGGGAAGTGGGAGGGGTACGGTCCGGAGGAACGGTGCTGGGTTCCCTAGGAGGGATATCCTCGATCCATCCATGTTGAGGGATTACCACCGCAATCATCCCACTCGCCCCGCGCCGCGTCCTCCTGGCCGTCCCCGAGGCCGGTGTCGATGCACGGCTGGAGCCGTGCGTCAGGGGGGGGGGGTACTGTCACGGATTTTGCCGAGGCTGTCCCTCCTCCTTGCTCGGGCAGGCTTCGGCGTTCGGCGTCACCGGAGTACTAGCTGCTGCCGATCTATGTTCTATGTTTCTATGTAGTACCTGTTGTGTCAGATTGTATCACACCTGTTGCCCATCTTGTGATTACTCCGCACCTATATAACCCTGTGGCTCCCATTGTGTTCTGTGCGTGTTTGTTGCTTGTACTTGTATGTGCGTTGGTGAGCTGGTTTGATCCTCCCTGCGTGGAGGCTTCTTGTTTCTTCCGAGCTTTAGTAAAGTTTACGTTTTTCTCTTGAGTTCTGTTTCCTGCGCCTGACTTCAGTCTACCGCATACACCGACATCGTGACAGGTCCATAGATGTGAAAGTCCTACTGATTCCTTGGGGCATGTTGTTGGTGGTGACAGCTGGTATCCTAGTCACATGGAAGATGTGGACAAAGCATTGTCAGCTTCCTGCTTCCCCTGTTTGTCTCCTGGCCTCTAGAGGTCAGCTGTGTTCCCCTTTGCCTTAGTTTTTCCTCATGTGTCCTAATTAGCTTATCTATGTCACCTGTGCCTTGTTTCCCCTTGAGTATTTTAGCTGTGTGTTTTCCCCTTGTTTCTCACTTGGTTATTGCGTCCTGTCGATGTGTCTCCTGCTTTGTCCCACCGTATCAGTCCTAGTGAGTTATTCAAAGTTATCTTTAGTTTGTTTTTCTCCCCTCGGGGAGTTGTTTTGTTTTGCCTCCTGTTTTGGAACATTAAATCTACTTACCTGGAGTATTGCCTGGGGTGTTTCATTTGGGTCCTACAACATCTCCTCTGTGGCTAAGGGGTAGTACCCCCAGCTCTACACATTTGAGACCGGAGTTCTAGCCCGGCTTGTGACAAGCATAGTAAGTAGTCATTCTATGTGAATATAAAAAAGGAGAATAGTTTACAAAAATACAAAATGTATTGACATTGTGACCAACAGTATATTGCTTGTCTGTGATTGATCTTGAATGACAGAAAGTATTTGGAGGAATTGTCTTTAAGAAATCCATTCAGAGGTATTATTGTACTATAACAACTTCAGAAGTGATTGACATCTCCCTCTCTTTATTCCAGAGGACAATAAGGCCAAGGACCAGACAACTAACAACTCAGTGGTAGAATAAACTTATTTTATTTTATACTATTATTTTCAACCATCTGCTTTTCTGTTCTTGAGTTCAGATCATCTACCATTTGACTCTAGTGTTACCTCTTCAGTTGGTTATCAATGAGTTGACATAAAGGTCCCATATTCTGAACCCAAGGTCTTATAACACTCAAGATGTTGAAAAATTATGTTTAAAAGACAGAGAACAGGAAGCTGTCAGTTCACTAAATATATCTGTGACTGCATCCTATCATGGAAACAAACTGTGGTTTGGTTGGTAAATAGACAAGTCCTGTATCTCTTTGCTGTTTATTTCTTTGCAGTCTGCTGACCCTGAGCAGGACATTTTCATACGCACAGTGAGATAGACCAGAGAAACAGCACAGCAGGTACAAACTGAATAAACCTGGTTTAGGTCTGTGGAGATCTTGGACTAGTACCAATCACTCCATCTCTGCTTGGAGCTAAGGTTCTCTCTCTCTATCTCTCTCCTCTCTGCAGTGTTGAGCTGAGTATCTGAAGTTCCTATACTCTGTCTTCCTATGCATGTAGCCATGTGTTTCCCTTCTGTCCTGTCCATTTCTAAGAGCCCAAACCCAGACAGCCACCATGACGTGATGTACAGCACTGTGATGCCTGATCAGGTCAAGACAGAACAGAAGGTCAACATATGGCTACATGCATCTTGGGTCTTAGACAACATTATGGCTGTTACTCATATAACGTCATAGCCTTGGCAAATTTGCATCTGTTTTAGAAACAATTGTATTTACAGTATAATCTTCTGTCTGGGAACAAGCAATAGATAAATGTACACTATAACAATATAACAATACATTTGTGTTATCTGGGTCTCTCACTACCAGCAGGCCCCATTTCCTGAAGATGATGATGATGTCACATACAGCACTGTCATCCCCCAGCACAAGGCCCAACTAAAAGTACAGGCCAAGGTAAAGCTGCTCCGCTGATTAGCCACAGCTAGTATTATGTTATCAGAAACAACAGTAGGTGATTGTTTCCTCAGTGTTAATATAGTCATGGTTATGTCACCATTATACCTATGCATAATATATCACCTTTATGTCACATATCACAATTATAACTGTCTACACTTTTAATTTCACTGAGAAGTCTGTTTCAAACTGTACTCTCCATTGTGACACAATGTCCCTGTTCACCTCTCTGCCTGTTCCTCCTCTGTAGACAGCAGAACCAGATGATAATGTGGTCTACAACTCACTAGCTCTACAGGTGACCACACAGGTCAGTGTTGGTGTCTCCTCTGTCTGTTTTACCAGATACCGTTATCATTGTCTATCCATGGGATGACAGATTTATGATTGTGACTGAATGTTTCTCTTCCTCTCCAGCAGAGGGCAACAGCAGCACAGCAGTGACTGACTGAGTGACCTTGGTGGAGTCCTTATCCTGGAAGGACAGCCCACTCTCCGCTCCTGTGTCACAACATCTATTTCAATTTAAGGGCTTTATTGTTAATGGAAACATATGTTAACATTGCCAAAGCAAGTGAAATACATAAAAAACAAAAGTGAAATAAACAATAAAAAATGAACAGTAAACATTACACTCACAAAAGTTCCAAAATAATAAAGATACTTATAATGTGATATTGTAGCGATCCGGCAGTCTGAGTCGGGTCCTGTCTGTGGACTAGTTTTCTCTGCTCGGGATCTCCAGTTTCCCGAGGGTTCTGGGAACGCTCCGGGAGCTCTCTTGATTTCGCACCTGCATCCCATCAGCAATCTGCACACCTGGTCCTGATCTTCACCCTTCTTGGCTCTGGCCTAACATCCATTCCCTGCCGGATGGGTAGCCATGAACAGTAGGTTTATCAGAGTATCAGTCCTAGAGCTTCTAGCGTTAGTTTTGTTGTTTTGCACCTTGTTGGTTTATTGTTTACTTACCTCCGTTTTGTTCCATCTGCAGTCACTCGTCCGGAACCTTCACCCTACCTCTGCCTGATGGTCGGCGGCTCGAGTCCATCATTGGACCAACAACTGCACCCTCAACAACTCATCCACGCCGCCCGCTCTGTTCCCTGGATTATTCAGCATCACTCGTGAATTTGTAAATAAACACTCACCTTCGTTTCTACTTACCTTGTCCTGGTCTGCTTCTGGGTTTCTGGCTTTGTAACTTCGTGACAGAACGATCCGGCCAGTAATGAACCCAGCGGACCTGGATTCTGTTCGCCATGCCATTACCCATCAGGAGAAGATGTTGGGCCATCATAGCACGGAGCTACAGGAGATCGCGTTGGCAGTTCGGAACCTTTCTACCGGTCTGATGGAGGTCCAGAACCAGCGCAAGTTTCCGGTGGAGGAGCCACCACAGTTTCACCCATCTCGCCTGCCGCGTCTGAAGCCGGTGTCCTTCCGTGAGGCCAAGGTTCCGGCCGGATAAATATGAGGGGGAGCTGGGAAGATGCCGTTCTTTCCTTATGCAGTGTGGGTTAGTGTTCGATCTACAGCCCTACTCTTATGCCACAGACAAGGCTAGGATAGCCTTTGTGATTGAGTTGCTGCGTGGTCGAGCGCTGGAGTGGGCTTCAGCCGTTTGGGAACGACAAGACCCCTGCATGGCTTCATACCAGGGGTTCACGGCCGAGATGAGGAAGCTCTTCGACCATTCCGTCCGAGGGAGGGACGCAGCTGGCGCTGTTTTCGCTCCACCAAGGAACTCGCAGCGTGGCCGACTTCGTGATCGAGTTCAAGACGTTGGCTGTGGAGAGTGGGTGGAATGAGGAGTCTCTGCAAGCGGCCTTTTACCAGGGTCTGTCGGAGCAGCTCAAGGATGAGCTGATCTCCTATCCGGAGCCTAGTGACCTGGACAGCTTGGTAGCCTTGTCTATTCGGGTGGATAATCGAGTCCGAGAGCGAAGGAGGGAGAAGCAATGGGGTCCGTCCAGTCGATCAGCTTCTCAGTTCCCAGTCGGTCGGGTGGTGGACCAGAACACGTCGATCATTCTCCACCACAAAGGATTAGTGGAGAGGTCCTCTCTCCCGATTCTGAACCCATGCAAGTGGGGCGGCACGGGTTAACCAAGGAGGAGCGTCAACATAGACGTAAGACCAACTGCTGCCTCTACTGTGGTAGCTCGGGACATTACATCTCCTCTTGTTCCCGGGCGGTCGTCAAACTGCCCGGCTCGCTAAAGTTGGGAGGACTTTTAGCGAGCCAGTTTCAACCTCTCAGTACCTCTGTCAGACCCCGTTTCCGGCTACCCTTGTGAACAGGAATCAGAGCTTAGCGATTAACGCTTTTATCGATTCAGGTGCCGGTGGAAGCTTTCTTGATGCCGAGTTGGTGGAACAGCTGGGGCTTTCCAAGGAGCAATTGCCGGGAAGCCATTGAAGCGACCACTCTGAACGGCAGTAGTCTGGCACGTATCACGATGAGGACTGAACCGGTTAAGATGCTGTTGTCGGGGAATCATTCGGAGATGATTTCATTCTTCATTCTGCCGTCTTCCCATGTTCCTCTGGTCCTTGGATACCCCTGGCTGAAGGAACACAATCCCACGTTCGATTGGGTGACGGGCAAGGTAACGAGTTGGAGCCTTGATTGTCATGCTAACTGTCTCAAGACTGCCTGTCCCCATTCGGTTCCCAGTCAGGTGATTGAGGCTAAACCCCCAGATTTGTCCCTGGTTCCCGAGACATATCACGATTTGGGGGAAGTGTTCAGTAAGCAGAAGGCTCTGTCACTCCCCTCCCCCACCGACCATATGATTGTGCCATCAACCTGTTCCCTGGAGCTGTCTACCCCAAGGGAAGGTTATACAGTATCTCCCGACCTGAACGTGAGGCTTTGGGAGACCTACATCAAGGAGTCCCTAGCTGCTGGTCTCCGTTCGTCCTCGTCATCACCCCTGGGGCAGGATTCTTCTTTGTGGGTAAGAAGGATGGCTCTCTTCGACCGTGTATTGATTATCGGGGTTGAATGACATCACGGTCAAGAACAAGTATCCCCTGCCCTTGATGAGTTCTGCCTTCGACTCCTTACAGGGTGCTACGGTGTTCACCAAGCTAGACCTACGCAATGTCGTATCACATGGTCCGGATCAGAGAGGGGACGAGTGGTTGGCGGGTTTCAATACACCCGATGGGTCACTCGAGTATCAGGTGATGCCGTTTGGACTGACCAATGCTCCAGCGGTATTCCAGAGTATGGTGAACGGCGTCCTGAGAGATATGATCGGTCTCTTTGTGTTTGTTTACCTGGATGACATTCTGATCTTCTCGAAGGAACCTTCCGACCCGTCCAGCATGTCCGGCAGGTTCTGCAGCGATTGTTGGAGAATCGCCTGTTCGTGAAGGCCGGAGGTGCGAGTTTCACGCCCACACGACATCCTTTCTCGGGTACATCATCTCCAGGGGAGAGATTAGGATGGACCAGGAGAAGGTTAGAGCGGTTCTGGAATGGGCCCAGCCGGTGCGAGATTGCAGCTCCAGAGATTTTTGGGGTTTGCGAATTTCTACGCAGATTCATCCGGGATTACAGCCGTGTGGCCGCTCCGTTAACTGCCTTGACTTCCAGTATCAGGAACTTCAAGTGGAATCCGGAGGCGGATCGAGCGTTTCTGGATTTGAAGAGGCGATTCACCAACGCACCGATTCTCTCTCAACCGGACACGGCCCGTCAGTTCGTCGTTGAAGTGGACGTGTCTAATGTAGGAGTTGGCGCCATCCTGTCGCAGCGATGCTCCACGGACAGTAAACTCCATCCCTGCGCCTACTACTCTCGTCGCCTTTCGCCTGCGGAGAGGAATTACGATGTGGGTAACCGGGAGCTTCTCGCGGTGAAACTTGCCTTGGAGGAGTGGCGCCACTGGTTGGAGGCGGAGCAACCGTTTATTGTCTGGACTGACCACAAGAATCTTGCTTACGTGCAATCGGCTAGACGTCTCAACTCCGTCAGGCCAGGTGGTCGTTGTTTTTGGGACGATTCAATTTTTTCCCTGACGTTCGACCTGGATCTAAGAGCGGCAAGGCGGACGCCTTGTCTCGGATGTTCTCCAAGACGGAGGAGGGTGGGTCCAAGACCGAGACAATTCTCCCCCGGAACTGCGTCGTGGGAGCTGTTAGGTGGAAGATTGAGGAGGAGGTGATGGCGGCTCTTCGGACGCAGCCCGGTCCCAGTAACGGTCCACCCGGTCGGTTGTTTGTGCCTGAGTCGGTTCGTCCTGCGGTCCTCAAATGGTCCCACGCCAGCAAGATGGCTTGTCACCCTGGCGTGGCTCGGACGATGGCGTTTCTTCGCAGACGTTTTGGTGGCCTGCCATGGCCGAGGATACTGGGGTTATGTTGCTGCCTGTCCAGTGTGTGCGCAGAATAAGGGTACCAATCGGCCCAGCTCTGGACTACTTCACCCCCTTCCTATTCCCGGCGACCATGGTCGCATCTGGCCCTGGACTTTGTCACTGGGTTGCCCGCTTCTGAGGGGAACACGGTCGTTCTGACTATCGTGGACAGATTCAGCAAGTTCGCCCACTTTGTGCCAATTGCCAAGCTTCCTCTGCCTCGGAGACGTCCGAGATCCTGGTTAGGGGAGGTTTTCAGGGTCCACGGGTTGCCCAGTGATTCGTTTCCGACCGTGGTCCTCAGTTTACCTCTGCTGTCTGGAAGTCCTTCTGTTTGGCCATTGGAGCTACAGTCAGTCTCACATCTGGTTTTCACCCCCAGTCTAATGGTCAGGCGGAGAGAGCCAACCAGAAGATGGAATCCACGCTACGCTGCCTGGCCTCTTCCAACCCCACCTCCTGGGTCTCTCAGTTGCCTTGGGTTGAGTATGCCCACAATACTCTCCCTACATCTGCCACTGGGATGTCTCCCTTCCAGTGCCTGTATGGCTACCAACCTCCCTTGTTCCCTTCTCAGGAGAGGGAGCTCTCAGTGCCTTCTGTTCAGGCCCATATTCGTCGTTGCCACCGGACCTGGCATCGGGCCAGAAAGGCACTCCTTAGAGTTTCGGACCGGTATCAGCTCCAGGCGAATCGTCGCCGGATCCCCGCTCCCACCACACCATCGGAGATAGGGTCTGGTTGGCCACACGGGATCTTCCTTTACGGACTGAGTCTAGGGAAGTTGTTACCGAAGTTCATTGGTCCGTTTGTGGTGGAGAAGGTGATCAACCCGGTGGCAGTTCGACTCAAACTCCCGAGGACGCTCAGAGTCCATCCCACCTTTCATGTCTCCTGCCTCAAGCCTGTTTTCCTCAGTCCTCTGTTGCCTCCTCCGCCTCCTCCTCCTCCTCCTCGGATGATCGGAGGTGGTCCTGCCACACGGTGCGACGCATCATGGATTCCAGACGGCGGGGCGGGGTTTCCAGTATCTCGTGGACTGGGAGGGGGTATGGTCCTGAAGAGAGGAGTTGGATTCCGCGGCGACAGATCCTAGATGCTGACCTCATCCGTGACTTCTACCGCCTCCATCCTGGCGCTCCGGGAGTCCGCCCGGTGGCGTTCGTCGGAGGGGGTACTGTACGATCCCGGCAGTCTGAGTCGGGTCCTGTCTGTGGACTAGTTTTCTCTGCTCGGGATCTCCAGTTTCCCGAGGGTTCTGGAACGCTCCGGGGAGCTCTCTTGATTTCCGCACCTGCATCCCATCAGCAATCTGCACACCTGGTCCTGATCTTCACCCTTCTTAGGCTCTGGCCTAACATCCATTCCCTGCCGGATCGTTAGCCATGAACAGTAGGTTTATCAGAGTATCAGTCCTAGAGCTTCTAGCGTTAGTTTTGTTGTTTTGCACCTTGTTGGTTTATTGTTTACTTACCTCCGTTTTGTTCCATCTGCAGTCACTCGTCCGGAACCTTCACCCTACCTCTGCCTGATGGTCGGCGGCTGCCGAGCCATCATTGGACCAACAACTGCACCCTCAACAACTCATCCACGCCGCCCGCTCTGTTCCCTGGATTATTCAGCATCACTCGTGAATTTGTAAATAAACACTCACCTTCGTTTCTACTTACCTTGTCCTGGTCTGCTTCTGGGTTCTGGCTTTGTAACTCGTGACAGATATTGAGTCTATATACAGTGTTGTAATGATGTGCAAATAGTTGAAGTACAAAAGGGAAAATAAATAAACATAAATATGGCTTGTATTTACAATGGTGTTTGTTCTTCACTGGTTGCCCTTTTCTTGTGGCAACAGGTCACAAATCTTGCTGCTGTGATTGCACACTGTCGTATTTCACCCAATAGATATGGGAGTTCATCAAAATTGGTTTTGTTTCCGAATTCTTTGTGGATCTGTGTAATCTGAGGGAAATATGTGTCTCTAACATGGTCACACATTTGGCAGGAGGTAAGGAAAGCTTTGACTATGTACAGACTCATTGATCATAGCCTTGCTACTGAGAATGGCCGCCGAAGGCAGACATGGCTCTCAAGGGTAGACAGGCTATGTGCACACTGCCCACAAGATGAGGTGGAAACTGAGCTGCACTTCCTAACTTTTGGGTCAGTCACAGTGGTCAGGTATTCTGCCGCTGTGTACTCTGTTCAGGGCCAAATAGCATTCCAGTTTGCTCCGTTTTTTTTGTAAATTATTTCCAATGTGTCAAATAATCATCTTTTTGTTTTCTCATGATTTGGTTGGGTCTAAATGTGTTGTTTTCCTGGTGCTCTGTTGGGTGTGTTTGTATTTGTGAACAGAGCCCCAGGACCAGCTTGCTTAGGGGACTCTTCTCCAGGTTCATCTCTCTGTAGGTGATTGCTTTGTTATGGAAGGTTTGGGAATCGCTTCCTTTTAGGTGGCTGTAGAATTTAACAGCTTTTTTCTGGATTTTGATCATTAGCGTGTATCGGCCTAATTCTATTCTGCATGGATTATTTGGTGTTTTACGTTTTACACGGAGGATAATTTCGCAGAATTCTTCATGCAGAGTCTCAATTTGGTGTCTCTCCCCTTTTGTGAATTCTTGGTTGGTGAGCGGACCCCAGACCTCACAACCATGAAGGGCAATGGGTTCTATGACTGATTCAAGTATTTTTAGCCAGATCCTAATTGGTATGTCGAATTTTATGTTAATTTTGATGGCATAGAAGGTCCTTCTTGCCTTGTCTCTCAGATCGTTCACAGCTTTGTGGAAGTTACCTGTGGCGCTGATGTTTAGGCCGAGGTAGCTATAGTTTTTTGTTTCATTTAGGGAAACGGTGTCTAGATGGAATTTGTATTCGTGGTCCTGGCAACTGGACCTTTTTTGGAACACCATTATCTTTGTCTTACTGAGATTTACTGTCAGGGCCCAGGTCTGGGAGAATCTGTGCAGAAGATCTAGGTGCTGCTGTAGGCCCTCCTTGGTTGGGGACAGAAGCACCAGATCATAAGCAAACAGACATTTTACGTCAGATTCTAGTAGGGTGAGGCCAGGTGCATCTATCTGCCTCCAATATGCTTCTGTCATACCTCTTAACCCACCCCAGAAAGACCCCTCTATCCTTTTGTGTCCATAAACTACTGAAGACAGTCTGCTGTGTTAGTTTTCATTGTCACCACATACACTATCTGTTATAGTAGTTATGTGTCACCCACCTTTTACCCTTGTCACTTGTTTTTTACATGTTCATCTTATTTATCTCATGTATCTAGTCAAATGTCTAACACCTGTAACTAATCATGATCAAGAGTGTAAATTAAATGTACAAGCTGTGTAACAAAATAATTATGATATGATGATGCTGAATACAAAATGTGTTGAAATTAGTATGTATTAGGTTAAAATTAGACCATAAAATACCATTGCTGATATCTGCCACTGACATGTACATTCAAACAGAAACAGGAAGAGAGTTAAAGACAGTGAGATCTGTGAACATGTAAAGTTATACTCTTTTTTTTATTTCACGTTTAATTCACATTAGTTGAACTCATCCAAATGTAAATCAAAACTAGATGTTGAACTGACGTCTGTGCCCAGTGGATAGTGCCACTGTTCATTGGTACTTCACTAACCCTGGTGGTATGAGGTGGTGCAGGCTGGGTGGTAGTGGTTCCTGTGTGAGGAGCAATTCTGGAGCTTTAGATGGAAGATCAGTGACTTTAATCAGACCACTGATGCTGCCAAAATGTTTAAATCATGACTGTATGTCTAGCAAATTACTGTGTGTTTATTTAATGAAAATAGCTTCAAATATATTTTTTATAATTTCTTTCCCTAAACCTTCTTTTTCCATTGAAATGCTTGGTCTGGTCGTGTGGGTGTGTTGATACAAATGTAAATATATTTACATTTACAGACCTGATTTGCGGAAACGATCGTCTAGACTCCCCCTTCAAAGTAGGAGGATACATATGCAAATAAAATATGACTGGTCATTGGTCAGAATAATCAGATCAGATTGAGATGCGATGCTGTGGGACAAAACTCCATCCCACCTGAACAGATTTTGTTTTCAAACAGCTCTTACACCAAAAGGGCATTATCATAATTTTCACCATTTCAGAGTATTATTTCAACTTCATAGTGTGCAACTATCGTAAAAAAACCTGTAATATCATGTTAATTCACTGTACTGCCCTTTTAGCAGTGACTATGAGTGGACTGAAGATAGAGAACACTGACTGGTATTAGAGTGGTAGAACTAGAGATGCCTGTTCAAATCACTGTCAGTCAACAAACTATAACACAAGTCTGGTTGGGTCCTGATAAACTATTTAATATGCATAGTTACTTCACATATAATTCAATACTTTTCTTACATTAGCATCACCCTGATAATATGTATTTAGTCCATGATTTACTTCCTCACATAGATGATAGTATGTGAAAAACATAGTCTGCATGTCTATCTGATTGCAATTTGCAGAGCCTCAAAACAATGTTATTCTTATGTAGTTTACAAAAGTTTAATCGGGAGGTCCCGGGTCTTGGATTCTACTAAAACATATTAAATTGTTTTAACATCATCATAGGATCATACCAAGGATAATTTAGCTATTTGATTTAGAATTGTTAAGTATATAAAAATAGAATAACTAAATTATTTGATAAAACATTGAATTTGGCCTTTCTGCTATTATCTCATAGAAACACATTGTGGATAAAACACACACACACACACACACACACACACACACACACACACACACACACACACACACACACACACATTTGTTTTTTTTGTAAATCGTTTCATTCAGGAATCCTGGTGTTACAATTACCAAAGTGTTTTGACAGTAGTTGTAATTTGGTCATCTGGTTTACTGTAGCAAATCCTCTCCTTGTTGAATCAGACCCTTGGAGTACTTTACCTTCTCCAGCTTCAATGGAATATATAAATGCTTTGTTACAGTTTTTTAAAATCGCTTTGGCACTTTTTTCACAAGTATGCGGTACATTTTCACAACTTCAAACTGGTCACACTTGTAATGCAGCCAGTCTTTCTTTCAAAACCTGTCATTGTGCATTCATTTGGATTGTAAACGTGTAATGAGAACATTGTTTAATCACCAAAACTCAACAAAATTAATATAGTCGTTTCAAATCGCCCTTAGAAGTGCTGAAAATAATATGCTAGAGTACTGTAAATTACAGTAGATTACACTGTTTTCACATTAGGCAATACACTTACATTACGCTACAAAATTGACAGAAAATCTATAATTTCCATAATATCTATCCAATGTGTAATCAAAGGTGTGATCAATGAAGACATCTAAGGAAGACTTTGGTCTGAATTGATGTTGTGGCATGCCTCATCCATGGCCAGAAGGAGGGTGGCACACTCATGGGGATGGTGATCGTACACCTTCCACCTCCATGCTGAAAGAAAATCCTCAATAGGGTTGAGGACAGGAGAGTATGGGAGCAGGTATAGGGTCATGAATTGGGAATGGGCCCGAAACCATGACTGAACCACATCTGCATGTTGGAACCTGACATTGTCCCACACAATGACATAGGTGACCCCTTCACCTTGACAGGCCTGCTCAATTTCATTGAGAAACACAATGAGGTGTGCAGCTTTATAGGATCCAAGTAATGGCCTACGTCCTACACCACCATCTTCAGAGGAAGCTGCACACATGGAGATGTTTCCCCCACGTTGTCCAGGAACTTGGACGGTCGCCCGTTGGCCGATGAGACTCCGCCCACGGCGCTGAGTTTTGGCCAGGTTGAAGCCCGCTTCATCAACAAAGATATAATTCTGATGGTTAACAGAATCATCGCCATCACCCTCTAAAAACAATATTTGGTTTAGTTATTTTTACAGTATTGTTTTAAT
The DNA here is from genome assembly GCF_020615455.1 of Coregonus clupeaformis. Lineage (NCBI taxonomy): Eukaryota > Metazoa > Chordata > Actinopteri > Salmoniformes > Salmonidae > Coregonus > Coregonus clupeaformis. The sequence goes on from NW_025536560.1 coordinate 27,185, forward strand.
GTGATACTGTGAAGTAGCTGTGCATCAAATAGTAACAGTAATACAGTATATAGTGCTGTACCTGAACATACTCGGCCCACAGTTCTTTCACCCTGTCGTTGTTTCTCTCTAAAGGCACCAGGTCAATGTGTTTCATAGATACCTGCTGCCTCTTCATAAGGTGGCCGATTGTTGGTAGGCTGATGGATGCCACATTGGCAAAGATGTCACCGTTCTCCTCAATGGCCTGCTTTGTTTCAGACAGCCATATGTCATTCCTGGCCCTCACCATTTACAACACTGCTGGTCGGTCAGCACACAGCCACGGCACCACCATGGGGTCTTCTGTCAATTCTGATGGTAGAACAGAGTATACTGTCAATAGATCACACTGTAAGAATATTGTAACATGTTTTGTGAATTTACATGCATTACAATATATCATATAATGAAAATGTACTGTTAAAGCAGAGTGCATATCCTACAGACTTACCGGTTTTCTTGGCGAAATGTTGTCATGATTGAACTGACAGTTGATCTTTTCAGATTTGGGTGAACTAATCAGGCAGCCTCTGCCATGGTAAGGCCTCTGTTTACCACATGGTCAACAACGATGGCCCAGACATCATTAGACACAACAGTTCCCTGCCCTCTGCCTCCCTCTCTATCTGATGTCCACCTCTTTGACGTCTTTGACCTCTTTGATGGGTCTAATGCCAACTTCTTTGACCAATTTGATGGGGCCCATGCCCACCTCTTTGACCAATTTGATGGGGCCCATGCCCACCTCTTTGACCTCTTTGATGGGTCTAATGCCCACCTCTCTGATGGCCCCTTGTCCACCAGCTCTTTGATTTCTTCCTCTCCCTTGCTGTCTATCCTGCTCCTTGTTAAAGAACTTGCAAGTGTTCACACACACCCTTTTATATGGTGACCAATAGTGGTTGACGCTATGTGAAATCAATTAGTACTAATGAATATTCATTATGTATGGTTATCATGTATCATACATGTCATTTAGATGTTTATACTATACAAACACACATTGTATTTCTGTGGTTCTCTAAATCCATATATATTAGACAAACCAGTTTAAAATCTATAGGTCTACCAAACTGTTAAGTCATTAATCATTAAGTGCCGTTGAATTAGGTGATGGTCAAATGTTTTTAAAGAAATGAGAAGAGAATCATATGAAAAGTATTGTGAGCATTGCATTGTGAAAGGCAATTACTTTATATGAAAGGTGTTTTTAGATGAAACACTGGTAAGTTACTATGTGATATTGTGTGTTGTACTTAGTCAATTGAAAATGTGCTTAAAGTTATTTTTTTTTTTACTTTTTCATGATCTGTATTGAGTTTTGTACTAAGAGTTGTGAAATATTACCACATATGTATGAAAATTGTACCAAAGCAACAAAAAAAAGTGACTTTGAGTGTGAGTTTGAGTGTGAAGTAGTTGCTGTGTTTCTACACCTGCATTACTAGCTGTTTGGGGTTTTAGGCTGGGTTTCTGTACAGCACTTCGAGATATTAGCTGATGTAAGAAGGGCTATATAAAATAAAATTGAAATTGATTGACTGTGTTGGAGCCAACAGTAGAACACATAGCTCAGTATTTAACATGACGTCATGGAATGAGTTTAGCTGAAACTTGTAGCATTCTGGTAATGCAGCTTCCTGAACTAACTTTAATACTTTGGCTTGGAGGACATCTGTGGTTATGAGCTGTACATGACAAAGGGTTAATTTCCTGTATAGAAGAGGGATAAAGGGGCCTCCCAATTGGCGCAGCAGTCAAAGGCACTGCACTGCAGTGTTGAGAAGTCACTACTGCCTGGGGTTTTATCCCAGGCTGTGTCACAGCCAGCCATGAGCGGGAGTCCCATAGGGCGGTGCACAATTGACCCAGCGTCGTCTGGGTTACGGCAGGGTTTGGCCCGGGGGCTTTCCTTGGCTCATCGCGCTCTAGCGACTCCTTGTGGTGGGACTGGCGCCTGCAAGCTGACCTCAGTCGTCAGTTGAATGGTGTTTCCTCCGACATATTGGTGCGGCTGGCTTCGGATTAAGCGAGCAGGTGTTAAGAAGCAGCGTGGCATGGCAGGTAATGTTTCGTAGGATGCATGATTCGACCTCTGGTCGGGTAAAATTATTACAAAAATCTTTAAAAGAAGTGGGAGAGAGACAGAGAGCGTTCTTGTTGAACGTAAAACCACATCAGACTGGGTTGTTGTCCGGAGGACCTTGAACCGTGACCTGGTTTAAAGTGAGAGTTTGTGGAGGTCTTGGTCTAGTACCCATCACTACATCTCTGTAGCAGATGACCCCTCAATCTATCAATGTCTAGCACATTGAGAACATTTATCATATAGTTTCTTATATACTGAAATATTGAATTTGCCAATGTGGTCTATGTCGCCCAATTATCGAATATTTGTAATCATTAGCAGTCTATTTTTAAGTAGAGGGTGACAGGATAGTAGTGACTTTTGGTCCCAAAACCCTTAGAGAAAGCTGAAATATATTTTAGTGACTATGATTTTGGGGTTAAACTAGTCCATATGATGCAATAGTTGCTATCTGCCACTGAGGGGGCCATGTACACACAAACAGAAGCAGGAAGAGAGTTACAGACAGTGAAGTCTATTAAACATTAGGAAGTAGAGTCATTCTGGCTGGTACCTTGGTACTTGACAAACATTTGTGCTCAGGTACCATATAATATACCAGGCAGACTGAAACCTTCACATGGCTCTTCATCTCTCCCTCCTCCTCCTCCTCTTCCTCATCCTCTACAGAGTCTCAGCAGGTATATGTAACATGTTTCTATAAAGGGCTGAAGTCCAGGGGTCAATTCACTGTAAACACGGTGTAATAAATCTCAATGATTAACAAGCTGTTTTATAGTGTATAAGCAATGGGATTTTTTCTGCAGTGCAACTTATGTTGAATTCCAAACTAAATGTGTTTTGTGTTGATGTGTCCACAGTGAGGTATGTGTTTGTGCAGACAGGAGGCTCCATCACCATCCCATGTCACTATGATCAGTATTACATAAATCATGTGAAATACTGGTGTAAAGGGTATGATTGGAATAGTTGCTCCTCTCTAGTACGCAGTGACCATCCTAAGAGCAGTGGTAATGCCTCAATCTCTGATGACATCAACCAGAGAGTCTTCACTGTGACCATGACTGATCTGGAGCCAGAGGACTCTAAGACTTACAGGTAGGTTGTGGAGATCAATGGAGGACCAGATATCATGATACAACGGTTCTACCTGTCTGTCACTCCAGGTAAGATCCCTGCAACTCTTACAATTCAGTAAAGTAGAATAGGTAGTTCTCAGTAATGATGAGACAATCAGAAATAGCCTGCTTCCACAAACTAAATGACTGGTGTTCTCATTTCATTTCCTGGTAACTGGTTCCTTGTCTGGTAACTGGTATCACCATTATTGTTCAAATTGACCTGAAGAATGCTTTATGTTCTATATATGTAGATTGTGGTGTAAACTTTGTTTAAACTCCGCAGTGGTCGGTTTGAAAACATTTTTTTAATATTAATAATAAAATACTTACTAGAAATAAAGTTATGCTGCTGAGTTCTTTCTTTGGTGTCTGTACCTCTGTGTTCAGGTACTCCAGAACTTTATGTGGACCAACAGGAAGTGACTGGAGTAGAAGGAGGGAGTGTCACTGTCCGTTGTTACTATAGTATGTCACGATCGTCTGAGGAAACGGACCAATACGCAGCGCGTGGAGTGAACATGATGACTTTATTAAATAAAGCAACCACGAAAACAACAAACAAATGACGAATGTGAAGTCCTACGGTACACTGACCAAAAGGAACAAAAACCCACAAACCCAACAAGAAAACATACAGATTAAATATGGCTCCCAATCAGAGATATGAGCCGACAGCTGACACTCGTTACCTCCGATTGGGAGTCTTAGACCAAACCTAGAAATACACACAACAGAACTACCAACATCGAAATACACCCAAATACCCAACAAAACAAAATACACCCTGGCTCAAATATCAAAGTCCATGGAACCAGAGTGTCGCAGTACCCCCCTAAAGGTGCGCACTCCGGGCGCCACCAGCATACAGTCTAGGGGAGGGTCTGGGTGGGCGTCTGTCCATGGTGGCGGCTCTGGCCCAGGTCGTGGTCCCCACCCCACCTTAGTCACTATCCGCTTCCGTAGCCCCCCTCCACATGACCACCCCCCAACTAACCCCACTGGATTAAGGGGCGGCACCGGACTAAGGGGCAGCACCGGACTAAGGGACAGTACCTGACTAAGGGGCTCTGGCGGATCCTGGCTGGACGGCTCTGGCGGATCCTGGCTGGACGGCTCTGGCGGATCCTGGCTGGCGGAAGGCTCTGGCTGATCCTGTCTGGCAGAAGGCTCTGGCTGATCCTGTCTGGCGGAAGGCTCTGGCTGATCCTGTCTGGCGGAAGGCTCTGGCTGATCCTGTCTGGCGGAAGGCTCTGGCTGATCCTGTCTGGCGGAAGGCTCTGGCTGATCCTGTCTGGCGGAAGGCTCTGGCTGATCCTGTCTGGCGGAGAGCTCTAGCGGCTCCGGTCTGGCGGACGGCTCTGAAGGCTCATGGCAGACGGGCGGCTTTGCAGGCTCAGTACAGACGGGCAGTTCCTGCGGCGCTTGGCAGACGGACAGTTCAGACCGGCGTTGGGCAGACGGGCAGTTCAGACGGCGTTGGGCAGACGGACAGTTCAGGCCCCGTTGGGCAGACGGCAGACTCTGGCCGTCTGAGGCGCATCGTAGGCCTGGTGCGTGGTGCCGGAACAGGAGGTACCGGGCTGAGGACACGCATCTCAGGGCTAGTGCGGAGAGAAGCAACAGGGCTTGCTGGACCCTGGGAACGCACATAACGCCTAGTGCGGGAGAGCCGGAACAGGGCATGCTGGACCCTGGGGACTCACATAACGCCTAGTGCGGAGATCCGAACAGGGCATGCTGGACCCTGGGGACTCACATAACGCCTAGTGCGGGGAGCCGGAACAGGGCATGCTGGACCCTGGGGACTCACATAACGCCTAGTGCGGAGAGCCGGAACAGGGCATGCTGGACCCTGGGGACTCACATAACGCCTAGTGCGGGGAGCCGGAACAGGGCATGCTGGACCCTGGGGACTCACATAACGCCTAGTGCGGAGAGCAGCAACAGGATGCACAGGACTCGGGGAACACACAGGAGGCTTGGTGCGTGGTGTATGCACTGGTGGGAAAGGGCTGGCGACGCGCACCGTTTCCCTGGTGCGAGTGGCAGGAACAGGCCGGGCCGGGCTGGCAACGCGCACCGTATCCCTGGTGCGAGTGGCGGAACAGGCCGGGCCGGGCTGGCGACGCGCACCGTATCCCTGGTGCGAGTGGCCGGAACAGGCCGGGCCGGGCTGGCGACGCGCACCGTATCCTTGGTGCGAGGAACCGGAACAGGCCGAGCCGGGCTGGAGATGCGCACCGTACACTTGGTGCGAGGGGTCGTAACAGGCCGGACCCTACTGGGGCACACACCACTGGCTCTACCCGGGAACTGGAACGGGCCGGACCGGACTGGTAATACACCCCAGTACCACTCGCCGTGCCTCTACATCTCCTTTCCCTACTTTGCACAGTGACCCCCGTAACCTGGTTGCCCTTTGAATATGCCCCTTCTCTGCCTCCGTCAGCCCTGTGGTAGCCTCCTGCTGCCCAGCCGCCCAATCCATGTGCCCCCAAAAAACTTTTTGGGGTTGCCTCTCGACCTTCCGACGATGGCCCTGCTGGACGCCGTTGCTCCTCTCGCCGTCGCCTCTCCACCCCGTTTCGCTCCATGGACGGCGATCCATCCCATCCAGGATCTCCTCCCAAGTCCAGGACCCCTTTCCGTCCAAAATCTCCTCCCATGTCCAGGAAGCCTTTGGAGCTGGGTCCTGTTGCCGCTTGACACGCTGCTTGGTCCTTTGATGGTGGGTTTTTCTGTCACGATCGTCTGAGGAAACGGACCAATACGCAGCGCGTGGAGTGAACATGATGACTTTATTAAATAAAGCAACCACGAAAACAACAAACAAATGACGAATGTGAAGTCCTACGGTACACTGACCAAAAGGAACAAAAACCCACAAACCCAACAAGAAAACATACAGATTAAATATGGCTCCCAATCAGAGATAACGAGCCGACAGCTGACACTCGTTACCTCCGATTGGGAGTCTTAGACCAAACCTAGAAATACACACAACAGAACTACCAACATCGAAATACACCCAAATACCCAACAAAACAAAATACACCCTGGCTCAAATATCAAAGTCCATGGAACCAGAGTGTCACATAGTAACTCTGGAGATATAAAGTGGTGCAGGATGGGTGGTGATTGTGTGTCGTATTCTGGGACTTTACATGGAACATCAGTGACATTAAAGAATATCAGTCTGGCCAACAACAGAACAGTCTTAACAGTGACTATGAGTGGACTGAAGATGGAGAACACTGACTGGTATTGGTGTGAAGTGGGAGAACTAGAGATGCCTGTTCACATCACTGTCAGTCAACATACTGCAACACAAATCATCACTGCTATCAGTAAGTACATTCTGTTTGGGTCACAAAAATAGTTGAATATCCATAGTTACTTCACATCAAAATTATGTAATTTTCTTACATTAGTATCACAATGAAAATATGTATTTATTCCATGATTTACTTCTTGACATAGATGATATTCAGTGAAAATCTGCTACTGTTTTCATAATCCTTGACAGCAGATTCACTTTGTTTCATCGTCTGAAACAAATTGGAATATTGACTATGAATGTGATGTTGCTATACAACCTGACTATCTGGTATACCAGTAATTTCATTGATGGCATTGTTGTTTTACATCACAGCAACCCAAGCTGAGGGGAACATGGAGGAAGTCCACCAGAGGTTATTATCACTCATTCAGCTGTATTATCCCACATATTATGGCAATTGTTTGATAATATGAACACAAAGAAACATTACAATTCCATCATACACTACAACAGTTAAAGATAACCAAGCTCCCTTCCTAAATGCATATAGAGACTGTTAGCACTTCCTCTTGGTTGGAACATTTCTTTGGAGAAGTAGCAGCAATTTTTGTGTTATTCTCACTCATTTGCAAGGACAAGTTACACACACAAAAAAACGTTATTTGTAAAGTAATAATCTCAATAATAATCATGTAATCTCTTCAGTTGCATGGTCTTCTTCCACACATGTGAATAGCTAAATACTTGTTCAGTTTATCACAACAGTGTAAACAACAAGTTATAACTTTTTCACAAATGATCAATTTATAATGATCTATTTTAATTGTATTTTTGATTCAAATACTTATGTCATGCAATAAAATGCAAATGAATTACTTAAAAACCATACAATGTGATTTTCTGGATTTTTGTTTTAGATTCCGTCTCTCACAGTTGAAGTGTACCTATGATAAAAATGACAGAACTCTACATGCTTTGTAAGTAGGAAAACCTGCAAAATCGGCAGTGTATCAAATACTTGTTCTCCCCACTGTATATGTATACAGTGGGGGAAAAAAGTATTTAGTCAGCCACCAATTGTGCAAGTTCTCCTACTTAAAAAGATGAGAGAGGCCTGTAATTTTCATCATAGGTACACGTCAACTATGACAGACAAAATGAGAAAATAAAATCCAGAAAATCACATTGTATGATTTTTAATGAATTTATTTGCAAATTATGGTGGAAAATAAGTATTTGGTCAATAACAAAAGTTTCTCAATACTTTGTTATATACCCTTTGTTGGCAATGACACAGGTCAAACGTTTTCTGTAAGTCTTCACAAGGTTTTCACACACTGTTTCTGGTATTTTGGCCCATTCCTCCATGCAGATCTCCTCTAGAGCAGTGATGTTTTGGGGCTGTCGCTGGGGCAACACGGACTTTCAACTCCCCTCCAAAGATTTTCTATGGGGTTGAGATCTGGAGACTGGCTAGGCCACTCCAGGACCTTGAAATGCTTCTTACGAAGCCACTCCTTCGTTGCCCGGGCGGTGTGTTTGGGATCATTGTCATGCTGAAAGACCCAGCCACGTTTCATCTTCAATGCCCTTGCTGATGGAAGGAGGTTTTCACTGAAAATCTCACGATACATGGCCCCATTCATTCTTTCCTTTACAGGATCAGTCGTCCTGGTCCCTTTGCAGAAAAAACAGCCCCAAAGCATGATGTTTCCACCCCCATGCTTCACAGTAGGTATGGTGTTCTTTGGATGCAACTCAGCATTCTTTGTCCTCCAGACGAGTTGAGTTTGGAGGGGACGAAATGCTGGTACATCAAGGCCTGCATACCCTACTGAAAGTAAGAATGAAGAAGCTATCATGCTGAACAGGCTGATCGTGTGAAAAGTGAATGGGAGCCATCGTGTACGTGGCTACTTCCATCGGCTCAAGGGCGTGAAAATGAACGTCGGCTAATTCGGCATGATCTAACAGCCAGGCGCTGAAAGAAGCCGTCAAGCTGTTCCAGGTCTGGAGTGGCCTAGCCAATCTCAGATCTCAACCCCATAAGCGGAGGAGTTGAGTCTGTTGTAGCGACAACTAAGGCATCGCCTTCTGGGGAAGATAGTGGGCAGGCGCGAAACGTGTGTGAAGAAAAACGTGAACTTACGAAAACGTTTCGACTATGTCATTACCAACAAGGTAGTATTGGCTTTGTTATTGACAATCACCACCACCATATTCTGAAACAAATTCATTAAAATCATACAATGTGATTTCTGCGTTTTATTTTCTCATTTTTAATCTGTCATAATTGGCGATATTGCCTATGATGAAATTTTAGGCCTCTCATCTTTTAAGTAGGAGAACTTATGGCTGACTAAATACTGCATAACATGCATATGCAGTAGGAGAACTGATGCACTGCCGATTTGCAGATTTCTACCTGAAAATGAAGATCTGTCATTTATCATAGGTACACTTCAACTGTGAGAAGGCAGTAAAACAAAAATCGAAAATCATTGTATGATTTTAAGCAATTCATTGCATTTTGTGCATGACATAAATATTTGAATCAAACTACAATTAAATAGTCATTATAAATTGATCGTTTGTGAAAAGTTATAACTGTTGTTTACACTATTGTGACAAACTGAACAATGTTTAATATTCACGTGTGAAGAAAGACAAATACGGCTTGAAGAGATTGTATTACTTTACAAACAACGTTTTTGTGTGTGCTGTCCTTGCAAATGGTGAGTAACACAAAAATTCTTTGCTACTTCTCGAAATGTTTCAACCAGGAAGTGCTTAACGTCTCCTTAATAAATTTGAAGAACTTGGTATCCAACTGTTATGTGTATGAATGGCGATTGTAATGTTTCTTTGTGTTCGCCATCGAAGCAATTGCCATAATATGAGTTAATACGGCAGATGTCTGGTGAACCTGTTTTCGGCTTGAGTTGCTGTGATGTCAAGGCAACAATGCCATCAGTAGTACTGTTTAATACCGAATGTCGGGTTGTGCTAACATCGCATTCATGTCAATATTCAATTGTTCAGTGAATCTGCTGTCAGGTAGCTGATAACGAATTTTCACTGAGCTATCGTATGTCAGAAGCGAAATGTGGAATAAACTCCATATTTTCATTGTGATACTAATGAAAGGCCATGGTATACGATGTGAAGCTGGCTTATGAATATTCAGCTGTTTGTGACAACGAATGTTTTAATGGCGGTGATGTTTGTGTTGCGGCTGCTTATGTTGACTGACGGTGATGTGAACAGGCGTCTACAGATATCACTTCTGCAATACTGTCAGTGTTCTCGGCTTCGATCCTCATGAGTCACTGTTAGACTGTTGTTGGCAATTGTGCTAATGTGCTATTCCATGTAAGTCTGATCTGACACACAATCTGCCCATCACTACACTGCTATCTCAGGGTACTATGTGACATAGAACTACAGTTTGATATTTGAGGCAAAGTATGACTGTTTGTTGGGTATTTAGGCAACATTTGATGTTGGCAGCCCCGTGTATTTCCCAGGTTTGGTCTGGGCTTTCAATCGGAGTACAGCGGTGTCAGCTGTGACTGGTGCTCTGGTGAGGCCATGTTCTGTATATTTCTTGTTGGGTTTAATGAGTTTTTGTTCTTTTTGGTCGGTGTACCGTGAACTCGCATTAGATCATTTGTTTGTTGTTTCTGCGTGTTCGCTATTTTAACAAAGTGTCATGTTACTCCGCCCAGCAGCTGAAATGGCGTCGTTTCCTCGGGCGATAAATGTTTAAAAACCCGCATCGGGACCAGCAGCGATAATCTTTCGAGACCCGGCTCCCAAGGCGCTTTCCTGGGCGTGGAGAGTTTGGGCGGAGGTCACAGACTGAGAGGAGATGAATCGCAGTCCATGGAGCGAGCAGTGGAGCGGCGGCCGAGGAGGGCTGTGGCGTCGGCAGGCCACGTAGATGGAAATCCCAAAGGATTTTGAGGGCACATGTGGTAGCTGGGCACCTTGAGAAGGAACTACCACAGGGCTGACGGAGGCAGAAGAAGGGCCTGACAAAGAGGGCAACCAATTGCGAGAATCGCGGCAAGAAGCAGGAAGGAGATGTGAGAACGCGAAGAGTATTACTGGTGTGCGACCATTCAATTCGGTAAGAAGCCGGTATTGTGCCTCCGGCGGCCTGTTCGACACCGCCGATGTGCGTGCGCATCTCCAGCCCGACACCGACTGTTCGATTCCTGCACCGGGGCTTCGTCAGCGCGTGCGGCCGACTATTCGACACTGCACCAGGGATGCGATGCGGCGGCTCGCCGGCCTGTTCGGCCACGCACCGAGCGCGCCGCACCGAGCGGCGGCGTGCCGAGTCCTGCGCCGCAGCTGTGTTGGTCGGCGTCTGACGCTGCTCTCCGCTGGCGTATGGTCCCCGAGGTCGGCATGCCTGTTCGACTCCCCGCCGGCGTTATGTAGTCCCAGTTGGCATGCCCTGTTCGCTCACGCGCGGCGTATGTGGTCCCGGGTGCTGTTCGCTCCGCAAGCATGGTCCCCGGGAATCAGCATGCCCTATTCGAATCTCGCGCCAAGCGTTATGTGGTCCCCGAAAGTCCGGCATGCCTATTCACGGCTCTGCACGCCAGCGGGCGTAATCGTTCTTTCCTTTGCTGTTGCTCTCCTTGCTAGCCTGGTCGTCTCGGCTTGTGCACCTGTTCACCGCACGCCAGGCCTGCGATGCGGTGGCAAGTCTGCCGTCTGCCCAGCGAGAACACAGGCTAATAAAATCTCTTGCGCTGCGTCTGTTTCACGTCTGCTGTGGCAAATCCGTCTGCCAGCGCCGCCCGAAGCTTTGCCGATCTGCTAACAGCTGCCGATCTACCATGGCTAACTAAAACATCACAGACACGAGCATTCAATTCTCATGGTGAGATCAGCCGAAACTTCACTTCGGTTCAGAGCGCTAAGCCGAACAAAATCGGCCAGGCGCTAAGACGGGATACGGCCAGGCCTTTCGCCGGGCGAGATCGTGAGGCCTCATGAGCAGGATCGCCGGAATGCCGCCGGGCGGGGCCTTCATCAGCCGGGGCGACCGTCCGGCCGAGATCGCCAAACCGTCCCGGCGCCAGTACTGGTGATGCTGTCCTTGGTCGTGCTGCCCCAGTCGGTGCGCTGGTGAGCCAGGGTGACGTGAATGCGAGAAGCGAACAACGACTGTACCGACTGAGCCTTCGCCGGGCTCCTCTGGAGATTTGTATGCTGGTAGCAGCCGATGCGGTACATGGACACGAGCAAAGTGTGTTTATTTTGTTAGTATTGAAGGTGTATTTCGATGTTGGCCAACTACTGTTGTGTGTATTCTGGTTTGATCTAGGCATGGAGTGTGGAGTGTCAGCTGTCGGCCGTTATGTTAAGTATATCTGTATGTTTCTTTGTTGGGTTCAATGAGTTTTGTTCCTTTAGTCAGTGTACGTAGAGTTGTTTGCTTTTGACTAACAAAGTCATCATGTTCACTCCACTTTGGCGCTGCGTGATCGTTTCATCGGGCGGTGGCGGGCGCGCATGAGCGGCAGCGGACATGACTCCTCCTTCTCAGTCACTTCTGTTGTCCACGCAGAACTAACAGATGCCTGAACACCAGAAGTACAGGCACGAAGAACTCCTTTCTAGTAAAGTATTTTGTGTGTATTAAAGTGTTTTCAGGCTCGACACTAATTAAACAGTTTACACCACAATCTATATATAAGACATAAAGCATTCTTCCGTCCCAATTTAATTAATGTGTGATACCAATTATGACGAAACAGTGCAAGAAATGAAATAGTACCAATCATTAGTTACAATGAAATGATGACTTGCAATTGTCTCATCGTGAAACTACTATTCTACTGCTGGTGGCAAGTTGCGAGATCTTCGCAGGCAACGAAGCAGAACCGTGCTGTCGTGATATCTGGTCTCGTGTCAGCTCTATGTGTGCAGAGTCCTCTGACTCGAATCAGTCATGGTCACACAGTTTGATGTCGTCGAAGACGAGGCGTACCTGCTCTTAGGATGTCGCTGCGTACTGAAGAACGACTATTCAATCGCCCGCTACACCATTTCACATGATTTATAGTAATGACATGAGATATTGATAAGACGCCTGGCACGCAACACATACCTCACTGTGAACATCAGCTACAAGAAACACATTTAGTTAAATTCAACATAAATTGCACTGCGAAAAATCCCATTTGCTATACACTATAAAACAGCAGTATCGTGATTTAATACACCGTGTTGGTGAATTGACACCAGACTTCAGCCTTTATAAGGCATGTTGCCACCTGCTGAACTCTGTAGAGAGATGAGGAAAGGAAGGAGGAGAATGAAACCATGTGAAGTCTGCCTGTTATGTTATATGTACCTGAGCACCACAAATATTTGTCAGCGCCTCAGGTACCAGTGATGACTCTAATGTTGCTGGCTTTCTTCCTGCTCTGTGTGCATGGCCCCTCGGCAGATGTAACTGGCCATCATATGGTTGTAGGTGTCAGTGCAAGCTATTTTCAGCTCTCTGAGTTTAGACAAAAATCACTGCCCTGTCACCTAAAAATAGACCTTGTATTACAAATATTCGATAATTGACGATATAGGCTCACATTATTAAATTCCAATATTTCGGTATGAAAACTATATGATAAATGTTCTCAATGTGCTTTGGGCAGTGATAGACCGGTCATCTGCCACGAAGATGCCAGTGATAATTGCTGAACCAGAACCTCCGCAAACTCTTTAAACCGAGGTCACGTTCCAGGCTCCTCGGACAACAACCCAGTCTGATGTGATTTTGCGTTCAGCTGCATTCTTCTTTTGGGCCCTGTATTATTTACCCGACAGAGGAATCAGAAATCATCCTGAAACGTACCATGCTGCGCTGCTTGCTTAACACCTGCTGCAGCAATATCGAGAAGCGGCGGCACCAGCCAGCTATTAGGAGAAGCTGCCATTCGGCCTGGCGACGGTCGGCTTTGCGGCGTAATCACCGCGAGGGTGCAGGCGAGGCCATTCTGTTGGGCGATGGTCAATTGTGCGCAGCCCTAGCCACGGCAGGCGAACGTATTCTCAACACTGCAGTGCGTCGCCTTTCGCTGCGTAATGAGCACTTATCCTCTTCTATACAGAAATTAACCCTTTGTCATGTACGCTCATGGCTGCAGATGTCAAGCAAATATTCAAAGAGATAATTCGGGAAGCTTCGTACCAGAATGCTGAAGTATTCGTGACGATCATGTTAATCGCGATATGTGTTCTACTATTGGCTCAACACAATCAATCACAGTTTCGAATACTGACCTATATAGCCCTTCTTGCACATCGGCTAATATCTCGAAGTGCTGTGCAAAAATAACAAAGCCCCAAACATCTTTGAGTGTAAAAGCTGCAAGCAGCTACTTCACCGCTTTCAAACTCACACTCAAGGCACTTTTTGTTGCTGTGCAATTTTCTGCATATGTGTGTGTTCTGTGCTTATTGAAATATTGCAGATCGTAAGCAAAAAAAAAATAACTTTAACATTTTCAGTGATATACAACACGCAATATCTTTATATTAACACCGGTGTTTCGTCACAAAACACCTTTCGCTACAAAGTAATTGCCTTTCTGTGCAATCTCTGTACTTACTAAACATGATTCTTCTCATTTCTTTAAACTTTGACCATCTCACTAATTCAGCGACGCTTAATGTTAACGACAACATTTGAAGTAGACCTATGAATTGCAAACTGTTTGTCACAATATATGGAATAAGAACCACATAAATGATGTGTGTTTGTATAGTATATAGCATCTAAGAAATGACATGTATGTGCATGATAACCATACGCGTAATTCATTAATGCTAATTGATTTCACGCCAACGTCAACCTTGTGTCATAAGGTGTGTGTGGTACACTTGCAAATTCTTTAACAGAGCAACGAGAGAAGGAAAGAAATCGAAAGCTGTTGGACGAAGGCGTCGAAGGTGGGCATTAGACAGCCAAAAGAAGACATGGGCCCCGTCCCAGGCAGTCAGCGGGCGTGGGCTCCCATCCCAAGCGGTCAAAAGAAGTAGACCCATCGAAAAGAGGTCAGGCGTCAGGAGTATCGAATGAAGGAAGACAGAAGAGGCGAGAAACTGATGTGTCTAATGATGTCTGGGCCATCGTTGTTGACAATAGTAAACGGGACACCTGGCGGGGCTCACTAAATCTGAAAGATGTCGATATCGACTTTATTTAAGCCAAGCGTGAAGTCTAAAGTGCACTTTCTGCTGGCAGTACATTTCGTGTATGATATATTATGTGCATGTAAAATTCACAAGGCATGTTGCAATATTCTTACGGATTGTGACGGTATACTCTGTTCACCATCAGGAGATGACAGAAGACATGTGGTGTGCCGTGGCTATGTGCGATCAACAGTGTTTAGCAAATGGTGGTGCTATGGCTGTCTGAAGCAGGTATTGAAGGCGAGCGACGTGTGGCATCTATCAGCCTACGCGAGGCAAGCAATTAATCATGTTTTGCATTGACCTGGTGCACAGGCAACGACGGCAAGCGTGAATATGTTAATTTACGCTGCTACTGGCATTACTGACACTATTTGATGCACGCTACTTCACGGTATCGCATTAAAACAATACTGTAAAAATAACTAAACCAAATATTGTTTTTAGAAGAATTGATATGGCGGCAAATCTCATCGACAGCGGCGTCAATTCTAACGTCAGTATCTCCATAATGTGCAACTTTCCTCTGAAATGATAAGTATGTCTATAGCTTCACCCCATTACTCAATGAAATTAACAGGCTATCGGAAAATGGTCTATGTCGTGTGGTGCAATGTGGGCTAACATGCAGATATGAACCTAAATCTGTTTGAGCCCATTCCCAATTCATGTTTACGCTCCCTGCTCTCTGTCCTCAACTTATTAAATTTTCTTTCAACATGGAAGGTGAAGAGTGTCGATCACCATCCTGCCGCCTCTGGCAGATGAGCTTGTGCCACAACTCAGACTATATTTCCTTAGATATTCATTGATCACACCTTTGATACACATTGGATAGATATTATGGAAGTATAGATTACTCTGTGTTACCATGGCCGACAATGAATGACATTGCTAATGAGCAGTGTAATCTACTGGCAATTTGTTATATAAGCTTCTAGGCGTTTAACGACATGTGGCGGTGCATTGATCGCTGTATTCTCGTGCGTTACAGCTCGAATGATACAATGACGGGTGCGAAGAAGACTGGCACATTAAGTGTGACAGTTTGAAAGACTAATGAAAATGTACACTACTATGAAAAAAGTATATATTTTAAACATATCATGTTATATAAACCCATTGGCTTTGGAAAAATAAAAGCTACTCAAGACTCGGTAAGAAGAGATTTACAGTATTCAGATGACAAGTACAACACTGTCAAACACTTTGCCTTAACACCAGAGATACAGTAACGATTTGCAAAAAAAAGACTAGTATGTGATCAATAATGTGTATAATGTGTGTGTGTGTGCTGTGTGTGTGTGTGTGTGTGGTATTGTGTTTATCCACAATGTGTTCTATGAGATAATAACAGAAGGCTGTTTTATCAAATATTAGTTATTCTGTTATATATGCTTAACAGTCTAAATCAAATAGCAAGTATCGCAGTGATCTATGATGATGTTAAACAGTTTGTGCTCTTTTGTAAGAAATCAAGGCCACGGGTTCTTCCGAACCAGGCTTTATAAGAATGGCAAATATTTTGAACTCTGCAAATGCAATCGAATGAACATGCAGTGTTTCACGCACTATCGTCATAATGATAATCATGGACCATCATATTATCGAGTGATAATGTGAAAAATGATGAAGATTATATGTGAAGTAACTATGCATATTAAATAGTTTATCGGGACAACCAGATATTATGAATTTGTTGACTGATAGTGATTGAACGAGCAGCTCTCCTAATTCTACCGCTCTAGCTACCAGTCAGTATTCTGTCTTCAGTCCACTCATGAGTCACTGCTGAAGAACAGTACAATAATTAACATGATATTACGGGATTTACGTGAATTACACACTATGGTCGAAATAATACGAAATGAGCGAAAATTATGATAATGCTGCTGGCTCAAGAAGTATTTGTAAAATCTGTTCGCTGTGTCGCATCTCAGCTGATCGATTGTTCGACCAGTGATGATCATGTTTATTTGCATCTATCTCTGACCGTTCGTAGCGATCTGCAAATGTAAATAGTATTGCATTTGTATCAACACGCCCGCGACCGGGCAAGCATTTGTGGAAAAGAAGGTTTAGGGAAAGAGTATAGGCGGCTATTTCGTAAATAACGCACGGTATTATGAACGCCGGTGATTTAAACATTTTGGCAGCATCAATGGTCTGATAAAGTCGCCGATCTTAATCTAAAGCTCAGGAAGTGCTCTGCACAGGAACCGCTACCGCAGCTGCACCCTTTCATACCACCGGGATTGTGGCTGCAATGAACGATGGCGCAAATCGATTCAACATCTGTTTTGATTACGACCTTTGAATGAGATCCTTTGTGTTGCAGATCTCACTGTCTTTAATATTACTATTTCCTGTTTGGTCTTTTGTATCGTGGCAATCGGCAATATTTTATGGTCTGATGGCCTAATACGCTAATTCAAGCTTTTACATTACCTTTATTCAGCATCATCTGTCATAGTATTTTGTTACGCTTGTACATTTAATTTACACTCTTATTCTGATTAGTGCAGATGTGGTATTTGACTAGACCATGAATAAGTGAACGTAAAACTGAAGTGACAAGTGAAAATGGTGACACATAATACTATAACGAGCCAATTGTTGTGGTGACAATGGCACAACAGACTATCTTCAATAATTTATGGACTACAAAAGGATGAGAGAATAACTCTGGGAGTGGTAAGAAGGTATGACGAAGCATATTGAGCAGATGAATTGCCTGGCTCACCCTGCTAGGTCCTGACGTAAATGCTGTTTGCTTATGATCTGTAGCTGTCCCTAACAGGAGAACTGCAACGTACCTAGACCTTTCTGCTGAATTCTCCAGACCTGGGCTGGCAGTAAATCTCAGTAAGACAAGATAATAATTGTTAAGAGTCCGGTTGCCAGAACCTGAACTCTATTCCATCAGGCTGCGTTTCCCTAAATAGAAAACAAAAAACTATAACTACCTCAAACCCTGACACATCGGCATGCAAACCTTCCACAAAGCTGTGAGCGATCTGGACTGAGGCAGAAGCATCTGCCATCAGAGCCAACATGGCTCGACACTGTTCAGGATCACGGCTAAATACTTGGTCAGTCATAGGGCTGTTGCCCATGCATGGCTTGTGGTCTGGCAGAATCGCTCACCAACCAAGCTGGAAGACACCAAGTGAACTCTGCATGAAGAATTCTGCGAAGTATCCTCGTGTAAGCGTGAAACGTATCCATGCGAAGACAGGTAGGCGATGCGCCCAACAATCAAATCGAAAAAAGCATTGCATCTGCAATACACCGCAAGAAGCGGTCCCAAACGCTCGTAACAAAAGCAATCACTACAGGCGTGATAAGCAAGCTGGTCTGAGCTCTGTTCCTATCTAAACACGCAAACGGCACATTCTGTCGTCGTGAAAACAAAAGATAATTATTTGTTACATTAAATATTTACAAAAAGCGAGGGCAAACTGGAAACCTTTATTTGACACAGGCGAAGTACTGCAGCGAGCAGAATACCTGCCTGTGACTGACCAAAAAGACCAGAGGTAAACTCATTCCTCTGTGGCGTGTGCACGCGGCCTGTCTACACCAGCCATGTCTTTGCTGCCGACCATTCTCGGCAACAGGCTGATCTGTATGATCAGCTTTCCGCCCACCTCACCGTGTGTGACCATGTTAAGAGATATTTCCTCGGGTGCAGATCAGAGCAAACCGAACGATGAACTCCCATATCTATTGAATGCGACAGTGTGCAATCGCAGCAGCTGGAGAACGTGACCTGTTGCCACAGGGCGGCAGTGAAGGCAAACACCGTAACAAGAAGCCGCTGTTATGTTTATTTTCCGCGCATACTTCGGCTTATTGCACATCGTACAACGCGCTATGAACTCGTATCTGTCGCAGTACAAGCAGAACGAAGCGAACCGGGGTGACCAGTAAGCGAAGGTGGTGTTTGTTGATTCACGGTGACGAATGGTCGGTGGCGGTGAGCCAGGGTTGTTGGTCAATGATAACCGACGGCGTGGCGACTTTCTCGAGCGAAACAAGTGAACCAGCGTGCCCGAAATGAAGCAAGCGATGAAAATAAACAATAGGCCAACAGTGCCAAACTAACAAGGCTGCGCTAAACGAGACTGATATCTATTACTGTTCATAATAGCGATCGGCGGGGGAATGAACTGACCTAAGAAGAAGATCGGGGCCAGTGTGCCGAATTGCTGATGAAGTGCAGGCTCTTGAAAATGAAGGCTCCCGGGCGTCAAGACACCGAATGAAGTGATCGGCGGAAAACGGTCACGGGCAGGACCCACGACTCAGGCTACGAGGATGAACCACAATGCCCCCTCGGCGGCGCCGCAGGCGGACCCGGCTCGGATGAGGAAGGCGACAGTCGCGGATAGTCGGCATCTGATCTGTCATGGCGGAATCTTCTCACCGAGACCTGCCAGTCCGCGAGCTTGGCCCGTAATCTGGAGCTCCGTGATGCTGATGCTTTGTCGATCGTCGGGAATGATTGAGAAAACGGCGAAGCGAGCAGAACGCGGACGATCCTCGAGGGTTTGGTCGGTCACCTTCTCCCTGGCTTGAACCAGGCTCGATGGCAACTCTGAACTCGGTCGTGAGAAGATAAGAATGACAACCGAACTATCTCGATGAGTGTAGTGAACGGAGATCGGCGACGGTCGCTAGATCGCTCAAGTGCCTTTCTGGCTCCGATATACCGATCTGATAACGTGAGTAGGCGTGGGCACTGAGCTTCCTGTCTCTGAGTGTAAGCCAACCACTCAGGCACTGGAGGAAGACATCCAGTAACTGGGAGGCTGTGGGGCATGCTGGCCAGGCTGAACCCGAAATGGTGAAGAGGCCATTTGGCACTGCGTGAATTCCATCTTCTGGTGGCTCTCTCGCCTGACTGCATTGGAGCTGAAGTGGCTGGATGGACTGACTGTAGCTCAGTGGCAAGCAGAGGACTTCTGAACAGCAGAAGATAAGCGAGGACGCGATGAGAGCTTGAATCGCTGGCGTTCTCCTAACCAGAGATCAGGCGTCTCGGGCGAAGCTGACGGGCGACGAATCTGTCGATGGCGGCCGTGTTCGAGCAGGGCCAAATGCGACCATGGTGCAGAGTGAAGGGTAATGGTCAGGGACCGTTATGCCACCCATTCTCTTCACTGAACGACGGCTGGCAGTATCTGCGACGGCGAAACCACCGCAAAAAAAAAATATGTGGCGCCGTCCGGTACGCCAGGCGGCAAGCATCTTGCTTTGGTACCGTGGGATGGCCGACTCTTTCAACGACGAGTGAACGTTGCAGCATCGGCGGCATGTCCTCGCAATCTTCCACTGGCAGCTCCCCGCGACGCGGTTCGAGAAGGCTATTGGTCTTGAACCCACCTCTCGATCTTGAAGCATCGGTGAAGTCGCCTGCGTCAGGTAGAAGCACGATCGGGAAAAGAAGATGAATCGGCAACAACCACCCAGCTGGCGGTGAAGCGATCTGTACGATTGCGATAGCTGCTGTGGTCGTGAACAATGAATTTGCTCGCCCTCAACCAGTGTGCTCACTCCTCAGGCAGATTTCACGTGAAAACTCGATTACCCGTCGTAATTCTCTCTTGGCGCGACGGCGGTAATAGGCGCGGGGATGAGTTTACTGTCGTGGAGCATCTTCATTGGATAACTCGTGGGCTGCGTCACTTCAACGACGAACTGGCGAGCAATATCGGTGAAGAAATAGATAGTTGTGAAATAAGCCTCTTCAATCCAGAAAGCATTCGATCGCCTCCGGAGAAGTTCCTGATGCTGATCAGGCGGTGCTGAGAAGCTGACTGCCGGCTATGTCCGGATGATAGCTCGCAGAACTAAGCCTCTCTGGAGCAATCTCGGCTCAGAACTGAGCCGATCGAACGCTCTGCTCTCCTGGTCATCTAATCTCGCAAGATGCCGAAGAAAAGAAGATGGCCGGTATTGAAGCCGCGCTATGACGGCTACGCGAGCTGGCCGATTCTCAACAATAAGCTGCGAAGCCATCTGTCGGCATTCTCCAGAAGATCAGAATATCGATAAACAACGCAAGAGGGCCGATCGCTATCTCTCGGGGCGTCGTTCGCTACTCTGAATACGCTCGGAGTACAGTCAGTCAACGACGTCTTATGATGCCGGTGTTGTCGGTGTGGTGAAGACCGTCGGCCTTCGTCCCCTGCGATCGGTTATGTGATCGCGCGACTGTGGAATACAAGCGGTGAACGCCGTGGCGCACAACCGAAGTGGCGGTAAAAGCTCATCAGGCGAAATGCTGTTCTTGACGTGATGTCGACCTCCATGTCGGCGGCCGTCTTCGCTGCCCACGAATCCTGCCCCCGAAGATGATGACAAGGAGCGGCTGATGTAGTGTCAAAGCCTCGCGTTGGAAAAGAAACTCTGTACTAACCTTCCTTGGGAGTAGACGCTCGAGGCACAGGTGATAACAATCGCAGTGATGAGAAGGAGTGACGAGAGCCTTCTGCCTGCTGAACGCTTTCACTGGGTCGTGGGTATCCTCTCGAACGAAAGCAGGCTGGGGGGTTTAGCCTCAATCTGGGGCTCCGGAGACAGGCAGTTGTCTTGAACGGTGCTGTAATCAGGCCAACTTGCGACCTTGCCGATCGCTGTCGGCGATGGTGTCTCCTTTCGAAATTTATCGGAGACCGAAGAGGCTAATGAAGAAGGCGACAAAAACAAATTAAATCGTCGTGTTGACAACAGCATCTTAACGATTCGATCTCATCGTGTTCAATCTTCAGACTACTGCGTTCAGATGTTATTCAATAACTTCGGCAGTGAAAAGCAGCTGTTCGAACCAGCATCGGGCAACCTGAAACTCGATGGCGTTTTAATGTAAGCTCTGTTCCTGTTCACAAGGAAGGTAACCGGCGGCAGCGAATACTGGTGAGCTGGCTCGCTAAAAAGTCTCAGCAGCGACGACGCGTTGCGCCCGGCTGAAAGGAGGCTGTGTCGACCACGGTGTCTTCGTCTATGTTAACGCTCCTTCTTGACGGCCGTGCGCTCCCTTGCATGGAGTTCGAGCTCGGAGGAACCTCGCTATTGTGGTGAGTGATGGAAGCGATGTTCACGGTCCCGCCCATTCCGGCTGAGGCTGAAGCTGATATATTAGCTCTACGACATTATCACCCGAGGCTGGAACAGGAGCTCACCAGCTTGTCCAGGCTGCAAACTTCGAGATGAGACTCATCGCTGAACTGTTCGGTGAACTGTTAAAGCGCGAAGACTCATTCCCTTACACTTTCTCCACAGCCAACGTCTTTAATTTCGATGCGAGAAACCGACCCTTCTGGCGTGAAGCGGCAGCTTGCTCGTCCTCCTACGGCTTTCTAAATGCTCCGACCGTGAACCCACAGTATGAGCCATGCGGGGCAATAGTTCCCAAGCGCTGGCTGCTCCAGCGCTTCGACCGCGCCAGCAACTCAATCTAACCTTTGTGCAGCGAAACATCAAGCTGGGGCTGCCAGATCACCCAACGCATGAAAGGCGGCATTCGGCTTCCCCTCGCCTTCGGCGTCGTGGCTCCGCGAGAGTTGCAGCTTCAGGCGGTAGCAGATGGACGAAGCATGGTAACTCCTCGCGAAGCTGCGGACAGTCGGAGCGATGGTTCGAACTCTCCAACGCCCGTCTCCCGGTGCTATGATGGCTGGCATCTTCTTTCCTGATGAGCCAATAACGGCAGGCTGAAATCAGGTCGCTGGGTTGCGACCCTGGCGGATAATTGTCGCGGTCTAAGCCAGGCAGAAACGAACCGGGATTGAGATCAAACGAAAACGAGAGTAATGTTGTTACAAATTCGCGGTGATTGAATGTCCGAAGTGGCGGCGTAATCGGTGAGGGGCATGCGGTTGTTGGTCAACGACAATATGTGACCCTATCGAACGATAAGTGAAGGTTCGGACAATACAGGCTCGTGAGAAGTGAAATGGCTGAAACCAACAGATGCAAAACAAGGCTGTAGCTAAATCAGAGACTGTCTCTGATAAACCTGCTGTTAGAAGTTAGCAGTCCGACGAAGAAATGAATGTTGAGCCAAGCTGAAGGTAGTCCGAGACCAGTGTGCAGATTGCTGATGGGATAAGTGCGATCCCAGAGGCTACAGGCGTTCAGAACCTAGGGAGCTGAAGTCGGCAGGCACGAACCCGGGACCGCTCAGTTTCGAGATATTAATGTCATGTAAGTGTCTTTGTATTTGGAACTTTGTGAAGTGTATTATTACTGTTCATTTTTATTGTTTATTTCTTTGTTTTTTATGTATTTCTTGCTTTTATTTCAATGTGTATATGTTTCCATTAACAAGCTAAATAGTGTTGTGACACAGAGGCAGGAAAGTGAACTGTCCTTCGGGTGGGAACTCCACCAGGCTCACTCAGTCAGTCACTGCTGTGCTCTGCTGGAGAGGAAAGAGAAACATTCAGTCACAATCTGTCGTCATGGATAGTGTGTCTGTGGGCAGGCTGGCACTGACCTGTATTACCTGTGTAAGCAGACACATTATCATCTCAGTTCTGCCCCCTTTAGGAGGAACAGGCAGTGAACGAGACGACCCCGTGTCTGCGTGGAGAGTACGGACTCAACTTCTCGGCGAGTAAAAGTGTAGACAGTTATATTGTGATATGTGACATAAAAGTGATATATTATGCTATAGTCTGTGTGTTCAGCCATGACTATATTAACACTGAGAAGACAATCTGCTGTTGTTTCTGATAACATAACCAGCTGTATTTAATCAGCGGTTCTTACTGGCCTGTACTGGTGGAGTAATGCACTGAGATAACAGTGCTTTGCTTATGTGTTACATCATCATCATCTTCGAAATGAAGGCTTCTGCTAGCGTGAAGGGCAGATGTACAAATGTATTGTTATATTGTTATAGTGTACATTTAACTCTATTGCTTGTTCCCGAACAGCCATATAATGGCTAAAACAGATGCAGAAGTTGCCAAGGCTACTGTTTTGTCACTGTTAACCTTAATGTTGTCTAGAACCCAGATACATCATGGCCATATGTTGACCTTCTGTTCTATGTGACAATCAGGCATCTGATATTCTACCTCACTGACATGGTATTTGTGCCAGGTTTAGCTCATGAGACGAAGGCAGGTATCAGACTTCAGATCTTTCAGCTCAGCAGAGAGAGAACGCTGGCTCCAGGATGGTGTGTGCAGTCGAAATCACGAACCTAAACCCGGAATTTATTCGGTTGTTGTACCTGCTGTGTTTCTCTGGTCTATCTGTGGCATCTGCTCAAGCAATAGAGAA
>NW_025536561.1:0-55693 GCF_020615455.1 Coregonus clupeaformis
ATGTGTGTATGTACAGTGCAGTTAAGTAAAGTACTCAGACCCCTTGACTTTTTCCACATTTATTTAGGTTACAGCCTTATTCTAAAATGGATTAAATACAAAAAATGTCCTTATCAATCTACACACAATACCCCAATACCCCATGGCTTCGGGACGAGTCTCTGAATGTCCTTGAGTGGCCCACCCAGAGCCCGAACTTAAACATGATCCAACATCTCCGGAGAGACCTGAGAATAGCTGTGCAGCGACGCTCCCCATCCAACCTGACAGAACTTGAGAGGATCTGCAGAGAAGAATGGGAGAAATTCCCCAAATACAGTTGTGCCAAGCTTGTAGCATCATACCCAAGAAGACTCGAGGCTGTAATCGCTGCCAAAGGTGCTTCAACAAAGTACTGAGTAAAGGGTCTGAATACTACGTAAATGTGATATTTGCTAAAAATTTCAACAACCTGTTTTAGCTTTGTCATTATGGGGTATTGTGTGTAGATTGATGAGAAGAAAAAAAGGAAAAAAAAGTCAAGTGGTCTGAATACTTTCCGAATCCACTGTAAACGTATCTATGTCTCTCTGGGTCTATCCACCCTTTCCATGCTGTGTTCGGTCCGCTCCTTTCTGCCTCTGTCTGGTGCTAGCTGCAGCCACCTAATGACGAACTTCTCCGTCTCTCCATCTGGATGTGAAAGTGTTTCTCCTGACAGCACCTTCAAATAACAGAACAAAAGAGCAAAATAAATAACAACTAAAATCTTAGGAATCACAATCCAGACCTATAATGGGAAACACATCAACACATCACAATAACCACAGAGGTTTTCAATTTCAACACTGAGTCAAAAAGATCAAGCGATATAAATATCTGCCTGTGGTAGCGCCACTGTGTGGTCAATCTGAATGTGCTTGCATATGTTGAGTTTTGACAGGGTTTGGAACATGCAGTGGAGGAAAAAGTACCCAATTGTCATACTTGACTAAAAGTAAAGATACCCTAATAGAAACTGACTCAAGTAAAAATGAAAGTCACCCAGTAAAATCCTACTTGAGCAAAAGCATTTGGTTTTAAATATACTTAAGGATCCAGAACGCTGCAGCCCGTCTGGTGTTCAACCTTCCCAAGTTCTCTCACGTCACCCCGGCTCCTCCGCACACTCCACTGGCTTCCAGTTGAAGCTCGCATCTACTACAAGACCATGGTGCTGCTACGGAGCTGTGAGGGGAACGGCACCTCCTTACCTTCAGGCTCTGATCAGATTTCCCACACCCAAACGAGGGCACTACGTTCATCCACCTCTGGCCTGCTAGCTCCCCCTACTGACGGAAGCACAGTTCCCGCTCAGCCCAGTCAAAGCTATTCGCTGCTCTGGCACCCCAATGGTGGAACAATCTCCCCCCATGAGTCACTGACCACCTTCCGGAGACACTTGAAACCCTACCTCTTGAAGGGAGTAATCCTTCTACCCCCCCCCAACCCACAACAACAACAAAAAAAAGTTGCTCTGGATAAGAGCGTCTGCTAAATGACTAAAATGTAAAAGTAAATGTAATTGCTAAAATATACTTAAGTATCAAAAGTATGAATCCTTTCAAATTCCTTATGTTAAGCAAACCAGAAGGCACCATTTTCTCTATTTATTTTAATTTACGGATAGCCAGGGGCACGCTCCAACACTTAGACATCATTTAGTGTGTTTAGTGAGTCCGCCAGATCAGAGGCAGTAGTGATGACCAGGGAAGTTCTCTTGATAAGCGTTTGAATACTTTTGGGTGTCAGGGAAAATGTATTGAGTAAAAAGTACATAATTTGGTTTAGGAATGTAGTGAAGTAAAAGGAAAAGTAGTCAAAAATATAAATAGTAAAGTAAAGTACAGATACCCAAAAAAACTACTTAATTATTTACACTTAATTACTTTACACCACTGGAACATGTGTACCAACTTTGGTTACATTACAAATATCTGTGTCTGATGTATATGCCTTTATGTGCCAGACCACGCCCACATAATTGTTTATTGGTCAGTTGTTTGACATACTGGTCTGGAAAATATTGCACTGAAAGAAATTGGTCCATACAGTGGCTTGCGAAAGTATTCATCCCCCTTGGCATTTTTCCTATTTTGTTACCATACAACCTGGAATTAAAATGTATTTATTTTTGGGGGGGTTTGAATAATTTGATTTAGACAACATGCCTACCACTTTGAAGAGACATACCCCAAGAGACTTGCAGCTGTATGTCACGCCCTAGCTCTGGGTACTCTTTAATGTTGAGCCAGGGTGTTAGTTTCTATGTTTTGTGTTTCTATGTTGGCCGGGGTGGTTCTCAATCAGAGGCAACGTGAATCAGCTGTTGCTTGTTGTCTCTGATTGGAAACCATACTTAGGTAGTCGTTTTGGCATTTGTGTGGTGTGGTATCTTGTTCCGTGTAGGTTTGTGTTGGTGAACCTGTGGACTCACGTATCGTTTGTTGTTTTTGTTCGTGTGTTGTACATCTAATAAATCATGTACGCTTATCACGCTGCGCCTTGGCCCGTTTCATCTAATGACGATCGTGACACTGTAATTGCTGCAAAAGGTGGCACTACAAAGTATTGACTTTGGGGGGTGAATAGTTATGGACGCTCAAGTTTTCTGTTTTTTTTTTGTCTTCTTTCTTGTTTCTTTCACAATAGAAAATATTTTGCATCTTCAAAGTGGTAGGCATGTTGAGTAAATCAAATTATCTATAAGCTTGGCACATCTAGCCACTGGGAATTTTGCCCATTCTTAAAGGCAAAACTACTCTAGCTCCTTCAAGTTGGATGGTGTTGGGTTTGCCCCAGACATAGCGATTTCCTTGATAGCCAAAAAGCTCACTTTTAGTCTCATCTGACCAGATTACCTTCTTCCATATTTTTGGGGAGTCTCCCACATGCCTTTTGGTGAACAACAAACGTGTTTGCTTATTTTTTTCTTCAAGCAAAGGCTTTTTTCTGGCCACTCATCCATAAAGCCCAGCTTTTGGAGTGTACAGTTTAAAGTGGTCCTATGGACAGATACTCCAATCTCCGCTGTGGAGCTTTGCAGCTCCTTCAGGGTTATCTTTGGTTTCTTTGTTGCCTCTCTGATTAATGCCCTCCTTGCCTGGTCCGTGAGTTTTGTGGGGCGGCCCTAGCTTGGCAGGTTTGTTGTGGTGCCATATTCTTTCCATTTTAAATCATCGATTTAATGATGCTCCGTGGGATGTTCAAGGTTTCAGACTATTTTTAAAAACCCAACCCTGATCTGTACTTCTCCACAACTTTGTCCCTGACCTGTTTGGAGAGCTCCTTGGTCTTCATGGTGCCGCTTGCTTGGTGGTGCCCATTGCTTAGTGGTGTTGCAGACTCTGGGGCCTTTCAGAACAGGTGTATATATACTGAGATCATGTGACACTTAGATTGCACACAGGTGGACTTTATTTAACTAATTATGTGACTTCTGAAGGTAATTGGTTAGACCAGATCTTATTTAGGGGCTTCATAGCAAAGGGGGTGAATACATATGCACGCACCACTTTTCGGTTGTTCATTTTTAAGAATTTTTTGAAAAATGTAATTTTTTTCATTTCACTTCACCAATTTGGACTATTTTGTGTATGTCCATTACATGAAATCCAAATAAAAATCAATTTAAATGACAACAAAATAGGAAAAACGGCAAGAGGGATGAATACTTTTGCAAGGCACTGTACACATAGTCACTACAAAGATACAGGCGTCCTTCCTAACTTAGTTGACGGAGAGGAAGGAAACTGCTCAGAGATCTCACCATGAGGCCAATGGTGACTTTAAAACAGTTACAGAGTTTCATGGCTGTGATAAGAGAAAACTGAGGATGGATCAACAACATTGTAGTTACTCCACAATACTAACCTAATTGACAGAGTGAAAAGAAGGAAGCCTGTACAGAATGAAAATATTCCAAAACATGCATCCTGTTTGCAACAAGGCACTAAAGTAAAACTACAAAAATGTGGGAAAGCAATTCACTTTTTGTCCTGTTTACAAAGTGTTATGTTTGGGGCAAATCCAATACAACACATTACTGAGTACCACTCTCCATATTTTCAAGAATAGTGTTGGCTGCATCATGTTATGGGTATGCTTGTAATCGTTAAGGAATGGGGAGTTTTTCAGGATAAAAAAATAAATGGAATGGAGCTGAGCACAGGCAAAATCCTAGAGGAAAACCTGGTTTAGTCTCATTTACGTTTCACATTTTAGTCATTTAGCAGATGCTCTTATCCAGAGCGACATACTGGAAGATGAATTCACCTTTCAGCAGGGCAAAAACCTAAAATGCAAGGCAAAATCTACACTGGAGTTGTTTACCAATAAGACAGTGAATGTTCCTGAGTGGACGAGTTACAGTTTTGACTGAAATCTATGGCAAGACCTGAAAATGGTTGTCTAGCAATGATCAACAAACAATTTGACAGAGCGTGAAGGATTTTGGAAAGAATAATGGGCAAATGTTGCACAATCCAGGTGTGGAAAGCTATTTCTGTATTTCATTTTCAATCAATTTGCAAAAATGTCTAAAAACGTGTTTTCACTTTGTCATTTAATCCATTTTGAATTCAGGCTGTAACACAACAAAATGTGGATTAAGTCAAGGTCACCTTCTGAAGGCACTGTACTGTGGTATTCTAGTAGGAGACTGTATTAAAGTGTAGTAAGCTAGTCTGAGTGTAGTTATTTGTGATGAAATATGTGACCTAACTGCCTCACAATCCAAAGTAATAACGTTGATAGCAGGGTTGCCACGCCTAGCAAAAAATGTCTAACCCAATGACCTCTCAAAACCCTCCAACAAGGCCTGAAAAGTGGTAAAATGTGATCAAATAAAATGTTTTGTTCGCAGCAAGAGAGGAGTTGTTTATCCAATAAACTATTTTTTCATCATGTTATTGAGCGAATTAAGAAAGAATATCGACGGAATTAGCAACGATGTAGGCTAAGAAGCTAAATTCGGTTTTCCATCAAAATAATAATTATTGCGAGTTTATGAATATGTCGCAAGAGAAAATAAATTTTAACTCTGCTGTGGGTTTCAGATAAATAGATGCACAATTCACTTTTGTAAAACATTTAGTGTAAATTAAGTTTGGTTTTAGTTGAATGATGACGTAATGATTAGAACTTTTTTGTCACGATCGTTAGAGTGAGTGGACCAAGGCGCAGCGTGATGAGCGAACATACTTCTTTTTTATTTAGAGAATACACGAACAAACAAAACAACAAACGATGATGTGACGTCCTCGGTTAACAACCAACACGGAACAAACCAACTGGAACAAGATCCCACAACTATTGTGGGAAAACAGCCTCTATAAATATGGCTCCCAATCAGAGACAACCAGCAACAGCTGACACTCGTTGCCTCTGATTAGGAACCACTCTGGCCAACACAGAAATACAATACATAGAATGAACACGCCCTGGCTCAACATATAGAGTCCCCAGAGCCAGGGTGTGACAGTACCCCTAGCAGCGGACTGCGACCGCGCCTAAACATAAACAAACAAGGGGAGGGCTGGGCGGGCATTCCTCCCTCGGAGGCGGTTCCGGCTCCGGGCTTGACCACCACCCTCCAATAATCCCCCCGTCGCGCCCCTGGTCCGGTCTGGCCCCACTGGCGGGCCGGACCGGGCTGACGATCGCGCACCTGGCCGGTGCGTGGAGCAGCTACGGGCCGGACCGGACTGACGACTCGCACCCCTGGCTTGTGCGTGGAGCAGGAACGGGCTGGGACGGGCTGACGACGCACACCCCGGCTTGGCGCGTGGAGCAGAAACGGGCGGACCGACGATGCGCACCCTGGCTTGGTGCGTGGAGCAGGAACGGGCCGGACCGGGCTGACGCACTGTGAACCCTGGCTTGGTGCGTGGAGCAGGAACGGGCCGGGCCGGGCTGGCGACGCACACCGTAGGCTTGGTGCGTGGAGCAGGAACAGGCCGGGCCGGGCTGGCGATGCACACCGTAGGCTTGGTGCGAAGGACAGGAACAGGCCGGGCCGGGCTGGCGACGCACACCGTAGGCTTGGTGCGAAGGACAGGAACAGGCCGGGCCGGGCGGCGACGCACACCGTAGGCTTGGTGCGAAGGACAGGAACAGGCCGGGCCGGGCTGGCGACGCGACACCGTAGGCTTGGTGCGTGGAGCAGGAACAGGCCGGGCCGGGCTGGCGACGCGCACCGTAGGCTTGGTGCGAGTGGCAGGAACAGGCCGGGCGGGCTGGCGACGCGCACCGTGAGGCTTGGGTGCGAGTGGCAGGAACAGGCCGGGCTGGCGGCGAGCGCACCGAGGCTTGGTGCGGGGAGCAGGAACAGGCCGGGCTGGCGACGCGGCACCGTAGGCTTGGTGCATGGAGCAGGAACAGGCCGACGCGCACCGTAGGCTTGGCGACGCTGGCGACGTGCACCGTAGGCTTGGTGCGAGTGGCAGGAACAGGCCGGGCCGGGCTGGCGACGCGCACCGTAAGCTTGGTGCGAAGGACAGGAACAGGCGGGCGGGCTGGCGACGCGAACCGTAGGCTTGGTGCGAGGAACAGGAACAGGCCGGACCGTACTGGGAACACACACCACTGGCCTTAAACGGGGATCAGGAACGGGCCGGACCGGACTGGCAATACACCTCAGTACCTCTCGCCGTGCCTCTACAACTTCCTTCCCTCCTCTCACCAATGGCTCCCGTAACCCGGTGGCCTTCTCTCCTGCTCCCATTTCGCCCTGTGGCAGCCTCCTGCTGCCCAGTCGCCCATGCCGTGTGCCCCCCTAAAAATGTTCTGGGGGTTGCCTCTCGTCCGTCCGACGACGACACTGTTGACGCCGTTGCTCCTCTCTCGCCAGGGCCTTAATCTTAGCCCATGGCCCTTTGCCCCCGAGCATGTCCTCCCAGGACCACGATTTGCCCACCTGGGCCATCGCCAACCTCTCCAGCTCCTTTCCCGGCGCTTCATCCCATGTCCAGACTGCCTGCTCCTGGACACGCTGCTTGGTCCTGGTATGGTGGGATCTTCTGTCACGATCGTTAGAGTCAGTGGACCAAGGCGCAGCGTGATGAGCGAACATACTTCTTTTTATTTAGAGAATACATGAACAAACAAAACAACAAACGATGACGTGACGTCCTAGGTTAACAACCAACACGGAACAAACCAACTGGAACAAGATCCCACAACTATTGTGGGAAAACAGCCTCTATAAATATGGCTCCCAATCAGAGACAACCAGCAACAGCTGACACTTGTTGCCTCTGATTGGGAACCACTCTGGCCAACACAGAAATACAATACATAGAATGAACACGCCCTGGCTCAACATATAGAGTCCTAGAGCCAGGGTGTGACAGTTTTAGGCTTTTATTTTGGGAGAAAACTATGACAGCTCTTTAAAATTATTTTTATGGTAGTTAAATAACTACACTACATGACCAGAAGTATGTGGACACCTGCTCGTCGAACATCTCCAAAATCATGGGCATTAATATGGAGGATGTCCCCCATTTGCTGCTATAACAGCCTCCACTCTTCTGGGAAGGTTTTTCCACTAGATGTTGTAACATTTTTGCGGTGACTTGCTGCCATTCAGTCACAAAAGCATTAGTGAGGTCGGGCACTGATGTTGGCCGATTAGGCCTGGCTCGCAGTCAGTGTTCCAATTCTTCCCAAAAGTGTTCGATGTGTTTGAGGTCAGGGTTCTGTGCAGGCCAGTCAAGTTCTTCCACAACGATCTTGACAAACCATTTCTGTATGGCCCTCGCTTTGTGCATGGGTGCATTGTCATGCAGAAACAGGAAAGGGCCTTCCCAAACTTTTGCCACCATGTTGGAAACACAGAATCGTCTAGAATGTAATTGTATTCTGTAGAGTTAAGATTTCCCTTCACTGGAACTAAGGGGACTAGCCCGAACCATGAAAAACAGCCCCAAACCATTATTCCTCCTCCACCAAATTTTACACTTGGCACTATGCATTGGGGCAGGTAGCGTTCTCCTGGCATCCGCCAAACCCAGATTTGTCCGTCAGACTGCCAGATGGTAAAGCGTGATTCATCATTCCAGAGAACGTGTTTCCACTGCTCCAGAGTCCAATGGCGGCAAGCTTTACACCACTCCAGCCGAAGCTACCACTTTGCGGCTGAGCTGTTGTTGCTTCCACCTCACAATAACAGCTGTTGTGGTATTTTATCTTATCTTTCCGGAATGACGTATCCACTCACTGACACTTCCGGCAAGTCCGAGGCGGGTCCCTCTCTGCTCCGTTTTAGTCGGAGTGTGGGCTACCCTGAGCCACGTCTAATTGGCTCAGGGTAGCCCACACTCCGACTGTAAGTCGCTCTGGATAAGAGCGTCTGCTAAATGACCAATTAATTTTTTAATTAATTAATTGAGCGCGCAGTTTAACCTCGGTCTCCCGAGAGCAATCAGCAAGCGGAGTTAGCATCCCATCATCGTCGCCAATTGTCGTGGTAATTCTTACCAAAAGGAGAGAGACTGTATTCTTCAAAACAACTTCATTATAAGATTTGCAAAATAGAAGCAATCGATAACAACCACTCAACAGTGCATTGTTAGGAAAGCCAAATAATCAGAGTTGTCTCTCTCCTCTTCTAGAAAAAGTAGATCCTATTTTGTCTATGTGACAGTTTAGCAGATGGGTGGAAACAGGGGGAGAACAGTTTAGCAGATGGGTGGAAACAGGGGTGGAACAATTTAGCAGATGGGTGGAAACAGGGGCGGAACAGTTTAGCAGATGGGTGGACACAGGGGTGGAACAGTTTAGCAGATGGGTGGAAACAGGGATGGAACAGTTTAGCAGATGGGTGGAAACAGGGATGGAACAGTTTAGCAGATGGGTGGAAACAGGACCGGAACAGTTTAGCAGATGGGTGGAAACAGGGACGGAACAGTTTAGCAGATGGGTGGAAACAGGGACGGAACAGTTTAGCAGATGGGTGGAAACAGGGACGGAACAGTTTAGCAGATGGGTGGAAACAGGGATGGAACAGTTTAGCAGATGGGTGGAAACAGGGGCGGAACAGTTTAGCAGATGGGTGGAAACAGGGGTGGAACAGATTAGCAGATGGGTGGAAACAGGGACGGAACAGTTTAGCAGATGGGTGGAAACAGGGTCGGAACAGTTTAGCAGATGGGTGGAAACAGGGACGGAACAGTTTAGCAGATGGGTGGAAACAGGGACGGAACAGTTTAGCAGATGGGTGGAAACAGGGACGGAACAGTTTAGCAGATGGGTGGAAACAGGGACGGAACAGTTTAGCAGATGGGTGGAAACAGGGTCGGAACAGTTTAGCAGATGGGTGGAAACAGGGGCGGAACAGTTTAGCAGATGGGTGGAAACAGGGGTGGAACAGATTAGCAGATGGGTGGAAACAGGGATGGAACAGTTTAGCAGATGGGTGGAAACAGGGATGGAACAGTTTAGCAGATGGGTGGAAACAGGGGTGGAACAGTTTAGCAGATGGGTGGAAACAGGGGTGGAACAGTTTATCAGATGGGTGGAAACCGGGACGGAACAGTTTAGCAGATGGGTGGAAACAGGGATGGAACAGTTTAGCAGATGGGTGGAAACAGGGATAGAACAGTTTAGCAGATGGGTGGAAACAGGGGCGGAACATGGTGTGTAAAAGCTGATTTAGCTTGTGCAGATTAAGATAGCTGACGATGCCACCATTGTCTGTTCCTTCCTGCATGTTTCCACCCATTTAAATTCCTGTAGATTGTGAAAACAGGATGTCACATACTGAGGTCGCACCTAAAAAGCTCAGAACTCTGTATGCCCATACTTATGACTAAGTCACATAAGACAATCCTGTATCAGCAAAAAATACTAACACATAACAATGGAGTTGAAGGATGGGACGAATAACAACTAACAACAAAATAATAACAAGATAACTAATAATGTAAAGCATACTGTGTCCATAATAAGTATATAGGTTGTATGTTGGGAGCTTTTGGGAAAGAGCACAGATAGAAAGATATGGCATATAGAAGCAAACCGGATGGACATCATGAAAATGATCGGAGAGGTTGAAGAGTAGAAGAAGTTCAGGAGAAAAAAATAAAAAATAAAAATATAATTATTGTAAAATTGACTGTGTCCATAAAATGTAGATAGTAAGTATAAACTGGAAGTAGAGGCCTGGACATTGTTGTTCACTAATTTACCCCAAGTAGGGAAAGGATGGCGGGGTTGGAAAGTAATAAAGGGGAATATATATATAAAAAACATGGGGGATTGGAAGTGATGCAGACAATTACATTGATGGAAGTTACAATCTATCTGCAATATTAAGCTGATCTACCCCCCAAAAATAAAATAAAAATAAAATAAAAAATACTAACATATAACAATGGACAATTCTCAAGGTAAAAACATCGTAGTAGGTCTAATTAAACAGTATAGTATATCATTCAATCATTTCCTCCACACAGCATTTACAGTTGACCGGGGCAGCTCTGGCAGGGCTGAAATTTGATGAACTGACTTGCAGGAAAGGTGGCATCCTATGACGGTGCCACGTTGAAAGTCACTGAGCTCTTCAGTAGTCTATCACAGTGCCATCCGTTTTGTCACCAAAGCCCCATAGACTACCCACCACTGTGACCTGTACGCTCTTGTTGGCTGGTCCTCACAACATATTCGTCGCCAAACCCACTGGCTCCAGGCCATCTATAAATCACTGCTAGGCAAATCCCCGCCTTATCTTAGCTCATTGGTCACCATAGCAACACCCACCCGTAGTATGCGCTCCAGCAGGTATATCTCACTGGTCATCCCCAAAGCCAACACTTCCTTTGGCCGCCATTCCTTCAAGTTCTCTGCTGCCAATGACTGGAACGAATTGCAAAAATCTCTGAAGCTGGAGACTCTTATCTCCCTCACTAACTTTAAGCATCAGTTGTCAGAGCAGCTTTACCGATCACTGCACCTGTACACAGCCCATCTGAAATTAGCCCACCCAACTACCTCATCCCCATATTGTTATTTATTTTGCTCATTTGCACCCCAGTATCTCTATATGCACATAATCTCTTGCACATCTATCATTCCAGTGTTAATACTAATTGTAATTATTTTGCACTATAGCCTATTTATTGCCTTACCTCCATAACTTGCTACATTTGCACTCACTGTATATATATTTTCTGTTGTATTTTCGACTTTTATGTTTTGTTTTACCCCATATGTAATTCTGTGTTTGTCACGAACGTCGTATGAAGGAGTGGACCAAAGTGCAGCGTTAGTTGCGAACATACTTGCTTTATTTAATTAAAGCATACACACGAAATAACAAAACAATAAACGACTCGTGAAGTCCTCAGTGACAATGACCGAACACGGAACAAAAACCCACAAACACAAAGTGAAACACAGCCAGTTAAATATGGCTCCCAATCAGAGACAACCAGCACACAGCTGACACTGTTGCCTCTGATTGGGAGTCACTCAGTCAAACATAGAAAATGACGAACTAGAAACACCCAACATAGAAACAGAACACATAGAATGAACACACCCTGGCTCAACATATAGAGTCCCAGAGCCAGGGTGTGACAGTACCCCCTAAAGGCGCGGATGCGACCGCGCCAAATACGAGCAAAACAGGGGAGGGCTGGGTGGGCATTCCTCCTCGGCGGCGGCTCCGGCCCGGGGCTTGCCCACCACCCTCCAACAAACCCCCATAGCGCCCTGGTCCGGTCTGGCCCCGCTTGGCTGGAGCTGGACTGGACGTAGCAGGAGCGGTAGGCTTCAGCTCCTTAGTGGAGCAGTTGAGCGGTACCTGAATTGGCACCGATGACCCAGGCACGGGTTGTGCCGGACTGACGCACTTCGCACCCCTGGCTTGGTGCGTGAGGCAGGAAAGGACCGGACCTGGCTGACGATGGCGCACCTGGCCTGGTGCGTGAGCAGCAACGGGCCGGACCGGGCTGACGACTCGCACCCTGGCTTTGTGCGTGGAGCCGGAACGGGCCTCACCGGACTGACGACTCGCACCCCTGGCTTGGTGCGTGGAGCCGAACGGCCTCACCGAACTGACGACTCGCACCCCTGGCTTGGTGCGTGGGAGCCGGAACGGGCCCTCACCGACTGACGACTCGCTCCCCTGGCTTGGTGCGGTAGCAGGAACGTTCTGGACCAGGCTGACGACTCGCACCCTGGCTTGGTGCGAGTGGCAGGAACAGGCTGGACCAGGCTGACGACTCGCACCCCTGGCTTGGTGCGAGTGGCAGGAACAGGCCTGGCCGGGCTGGCGACTCGCACCCCTGGCTTGGTGCGAGTGGCAGGAACAGGCCGGGCCGGGCTGGCGACGCGCACCGTAGGTTTGGTGCGAGTGGCAGGAACAGGCCGGGCCGGGCTGGCGACGCACACCGTAGGTTTGGTGCGAGTGGCAGGAACAGGCCGGGCCGAGCTGGCGACGCACACCGTAGGTTTGGTGCGAGTGGCAGGAACAGGCCGGGCCGGGCTGGCGACGCGCACCGTAGGTTTGGTGCGAGTGGCAGGAACAGGCCGGGCCGGGCTGGCGACGCACACCGTAGGTTTGGTGCGTGGAGCAGGAACAGGCCGGGCTGGGCTGGCGACGCACCCCGTAGGCTTGGTGCGTGGAGCAGGGACAGGCCGAACCGGGCTGGCGACGCATACCATAGGTTTGGTGCGAGGAGCAGGAACAGGCCGGACCGGGCTGGCGACGCGCACCGCATACTTGGTGCGAGGGGCTGGAACAGGCCGGACCGTACTGGGGACACACACCACTGGCTCTACCTCGGGATCTGGAACGGGCCGGACCGGACTGGTAACACACCCCAGTACCTCTCGCCGTGCCTCTACACCTTCCTCCCTGCTTTGACCAGTGGCCCCCGTAACCTGGTGGCCTTCTGAATCCGCCCCTTTTCTGCCTTCGTCAGCCCCGTCGTCATGCCGTGTGCCCCCCTAAATTTTTTTGGGGGTTGCCTCTCGACCGTCCAACGCTGACACTGCTTACGCCGTTGCTCCTCTCTCCGTCGCCTCTCAATAGTCTCACTCCATGGCCGGCGATCCATCCCGGCCAGGATCTCCTCCCAGGTCCAGGACCCCTGCCCGTCCAAAATCTGTTCCCACGTCCAGGCTGCCGATTCCTGGACACGCTGCTTGGTCCTTTTATGGTGGGTTTTTCTGTCACGAACGTCGTATGAAGGAGTGGACCAAAGCGCAGCGTTAGTTGCGAACATACTTGCTTTATTAAATTAAAGCATACACACGAAATAACAAAACAATAAACGACTCGTGAAGTCCTCAGTGACAATGACCGAACACGGAACAAAAACCCACAAACACAAAGTGAAACACAGCCAGTTAAATATGGCTCCCAATCAGAGACAACCAGCACACAGCTGACACTCGTTGCCTCTGATTGGGAGTCACTCAGTCAAACATAGAAAATGACGAACTAGAAACACCCAACATAGAAACAGAACACATAGAATGAACACACCCTGGCTCAACATATAGAGTCCCAGAGCCAGGGTGTGACAGTGTTGTTGTTTTTATCACATTGCTTTGCTTTATCTTGGCCAGGTCGCAGTTGTAAATGAGAACTTGTTCTCAACTGGCTTACCTGGTTAAATAAAGGTGAAATAAAATAAATCTAAAAAGGCCATTCTTCTGCCAATGTTTGTCTATGGAGATTGCATGGCTGAGTGCTCGATTTTATACACCTGTCAGCAATGGGTGTGGCTGAAATAGCCGAATCCACTAATTTGAAGGGGTGTCCACAGACTTTTGTGTATATGGTGTATCAAGTTATGCTCCAATAGACGTTGACCTAGGGGATAAATACATTCTAATCTAATAGATTAGTCTAATCTTTAACATCATGAAAGTATTTTACTCATTCAGTTGATACTCTACACTTTCATTTTTACAAGATTCTCATCTAGCAACTCAATATTAGGAAGGTGTTCTTAATGTTTGGTATACCAAGTGTATTACAGTTGGCAAATTCTAAGGTTCCGAACAGGCATGTGAGACTGTATCTCCTCTTATGTTGTATTATGTTATGTTATGTTTTAGATATACAGTGGGGGAAGAAAGTATTTAGTCAGCCACCAATTGTGCAAGTTCTCCCACTTAAAAAGATGAGACAGGCCTGTAATATTCATCATAGGTACACGTCAACTATGACAGAAAAATTGAGAAATTTTTTCTCCAGAAAACCACATTGTAGGATTTTTTATGAATTTATTTGCAAAATATGGTGGAAAATAAGTATTTGGTCACCTACAAACAAGCAAGATTTCTGGCTCTCACAGACCTGTAACTTCTTCTTTAAGAGGCTCCTCTGTCCTCCACTCGTTACCTGTATTAATGGCACCTGTTTGAACTTGTTATCAGTATAAAGACACCTGTCCACAACCTCAAACAGTCACACTCCAAACTCCACTATGGCCAAGACCAAAGAGCTGTCAAAGGACACCAGAAACAAAATTGTAGACCTGCACCAGGCTGGGAAGACTGAACCTGTAATAGGTAAGCAGCTTGGTTTGAAGAAATCAACTGTGGGAGCAATTATTAGGAAATGGAAGACATACAAGACCACTGATAATCTCCTCGATCTGGGGCTCCACGCAAGATCTCACCCCGTGGGGTCAAAATGATCACAAGAACGGTGAGCAAAAATCCCAGAACCACACGGGGGGACCTAGTGAATGACCTGCAGAGAGCTGGGACCAAAGTAACAAAGCCTACCATCAGTAACACACTACGCCGCCAGGGACTCAAATCCTGCAGTGCCAGACATGTCCCCCTGCTTAAGCCAGTACATGTCCAGGCCCGTCTGAAGTTAGCTAGAGTGCATTTGGATGATCCAGAAGAGGATTGGGAGAATGTCATATGGTCAGATGAAACCAAAATAGAACTTTTTGGTAAAAACTCAACTCGTCGTGTTTGGAGGACAAAGAATGCTGAGTTGCATCCAAAGAACACCATACCTACTGTGAAACATGGGGGTGGAACCATCATGCTTTGGGGCTGTTTTTCTGCAATGGGACCAGGACGACTGATCCGTGTAAAGGAAAGAATGAATGGGGCCATGTATCGTGAGATTTTGAGTGAAAACCTCCTTCCATCAGCAAGGGCATTGAAGATGAAACGTGGCTTGGTCTTTCAGCATGACAATGATCCCAAACACACCGCCCGGGCAACGAAGGAGTGGCTTCGTAAGAAGCATTTCAAGGTCCTGTAGGGGTGCCTAGTCAGTCTCCAGATCTCAACCCCATAGAACATCTTTGGAGGGAGTTGAAAGTCCGTGTTGCCCAGCGACAGCCCCAAAACATCACTGCTCCAGAGGAGATCTGCATGGAAGAATTGGCCAAAATACCAGCAACAGTGTGTGAAAACCTTGACCTGGTCAAAACGTTTGACCTGTGTCATTGACAACAAAGGGTATATAACAAAGTATTGAGAAACTTTTGTTATTGACCAAATACTTATTTTCCACCATAATTTGCAAATAAATTCATAAAAAATCCTACAATGTGATTTTCTGGATTTTCTTTTCTCATTTTGTCTGTCATAGTTGACTTGTACCTATGATGAAAATTACAGGCCTCTCTCATCTTTTTAAGTGAGAGAACTTGCACAAATGGTGGCTGACTAAATACTTTTTTTCCCCACTGTACATAACTTTAGTTCAAAATACAGATACATTCCTGTTAATGTTTATTTTCATTCTCTTTAATTTCAGGGGGAGAAAGAAATGTCATATGAAGATGGACCGAGGTGGGACAACATTACTTCAGTTTTCAGTTTTGAAATGATGAAGGCCTCCATTTTCCACTTGTTATTGCACCCTTGCAGTACTACTCTGCACTACACTGTACCACCGTACTATAATCCTAATTTTCTGAATTTTATGGTGATGGGGATTATTTATACAGTAGTGATTATTTATGCAGTGGTGATTCTTTATACATTGGTGACTATTTATACAGTGGTGATTATTTATGCAGTGGTGATTATTTATACAGTGGTGATTATTTATGCAGTGGTGATTATTTATGCAGTGGTGATTATTTATGCAGTGGTGATTATTTATACAGTGGTGATTATTTATGCAGTGGTGATTATTTATGCAGTGGCGATTATTTATGCAGTGGTGACTATTTATACAGTGGTGATTATTTATGCAGTGGCGATTATTTATGCAGAGTGACTATTTATGCCGTGGTGATTATTTATACAGTGGCGATTATCTATGCAGTGGTGATTATTTATACAGTGGTGATTATTTATGCAGTGGTGATTATTTATACAGTGGTGATTATTTATGCAGAGTGACTATTTATGCAGTGGTGACTATTTATACAGTGGTGATTATTTATACAGTGGTGATTATTTATGCAGTGGTGATTATTTATGCAGTGGTGATTTTTTATACAGTGGTGATTATTTATACAGTGGTGATTATTTATGCAGTGGTGATTATTTATACAGTGGTGACTATTTATGCAGTGGTGATCATTTATAAAGTGATGATTATTTATGCAGTGGTGATTATTTATACAGTGGTGATTATTTATGCTGTGGTGATTATTTATACGGTGGTGATTATTTATACAGTGGTGATTATTTATGCAGAGTGACTATTTATGCAGTGGTGATTATTTATACAGTGGTGATTATTTATACAGTGGTGATTATTTATGCAGTGGTGATTATTTATGCAGTGGTGATTATTTATGCAGTGGTGATTATTTATACAGTGGTGATTATTTATGCAGTGGTGATTATTTATGCAGTGGCGATTATTTATGCAGTGGTGACTATTTATACAGTGGTGATTATTTATGCAGTGGCGATTATTTATGCAGAGTGACTATTTATGCCGTGGTGATTATTTATACAGTGGCGATTATCTATGCAGTGGTGATTATTTATACAGTGGTGATTATTTATGCAGTGGTGATTATTTATACAGTGGTGATTATTTATGCAGAGTGACTATTTATGCAGTGGTGACTATTTATACAGTGGTGATTATTTATACAGTGGTGATTATTTATGCAGTGGTGATTATTTATGCAGTGGTGATTTTTTATACAGTGGTGATTATTTATACAGTGGTGATTATTTATGCAGTGGTGATTATTTATACAGTGGTGACTATTTATGCAGTGGTGATCATTTATAAAGTGATGATTATTTATGCAGTGGTGATTATTTATACAGTGGTGATTATTTATACAGTGGTGATTATTTATGCAGTGGTGATTATTTATGCAGTGGTGATTTTTTATACAGTGGTGATTATTTATACAGTGGTGATTATTTATGCAGTGGTGATTATTTATACAGTGGTGACTATTTATGCAGTGGTGATCATTTATAAAGTGATGATTATTTATGCAGTGGTGATTATTTATACAGTGGTGATTATTTATGCTGTGGTGATTATTTATACGGTGGTGATTATTTATACAGTGGTGATTATTTATGCAGAGTGACTATTTATGCAGTGGTGATTATTTATACAGTGGTGATTATCTATGCAGTGGTGATTATTTATACAGTGGTGATTATTTATGCAGTAGTGATTATTTATACAGTGGTGATTATTTATGCAGAGTGACTATTTATGAAGTGGTGATTATTTATACAGTGGTGATTCTTTATACAGTGGTTACTATTTATGCAGTGGTGATCATTTATAAAGTGATGATTATTTATGCAGTGGTGATTATTTATACAGTGGTGATTATTTATACAGTGGTGATTATTTATGCAGTGGTGATTATTTATGCAGTGGTGATTTTTTATACAGTGGTGATTATTTATACAGTGGTGATTATTTATGCAGTGGTGATTATTTATACAGTGGTGACTATTTATGCAGTGGTGATCATTTATAAAGTGATGATTATTTATGCAGTGGTGATTATTTATACAGTGGTGATTATTTATGCTGTGGTGATTATTTATACGGTGGTGATTATTTATACAGTGGTGATTATTTATGCAGAGTGACTATTTATGCAGTGGTGATTATTTATACAGTGGTGATTATCTATGCAGTGGTGATTATTTATACAGTGGTGATTATTTATGCAGTAGTGATTATTTATACAGTGGTGATTATTTATGCAGAGTGACTATTTATGCAGTGGTGATTATTTATACAGTGGTGATTATTTATACAGTGGTGATTATTTATACAGTGGTGATTATTTATGCAGTGGTGATTATTTATACAGTGGTGATTATTTATACAGTGGTGATTATTTATGCAGAGTGACTATTTATGCAGTGGTGATTATTTATACAGTGGTGATTATTTATGCAGTGGTGATTATTTATGCAGAGTGACTATTTATGCAGTGGTGATTATTTATACAGTGGTGATTATTTATACAGTGGTGATTATTTATACAGTGGTGATTATTTATGCAGTGGTGATTATTTATACAGTGGTGATTATTTATACAGTGGTGATTATTTATGCAGAGTGACTATTTATGCAGTGGTGACTATTTATACAGTAAATAGTGTGACATTTTGTTACACTTGGTGCAGTATAATTTTTTTTGGGGGGGATACATTTTCTTGTTCCATGTACGCCAAATGATAGTTAGTTACTAACTAGAAAATCTGTGTAAAATGATCAATTTAGCCATGCATAAGTCTACCAAGAAATGAACCATTCATAATTGCATTGTTTTGTACTCCTGACATACCCCCAGCATGTTCCAAGACCAGCTGGCGGAGAAGGTCCGGCCTTTCATAGACTTAATAGATGACTTGAGATCCATAGGGATAGATAAGGAGATGCCACTGCCAACCATTGCTGTGGTGGGAGACCAGAGTTCAGGAAAGAGCTCTGTGCTTGAGACCCTTTCTGGGGTGGCGCTGCCCAGAGGGACTGGTGAGATTCTGTATTGTTTCCTGAATATACAAAAAAAACAATTGAAATCTATATTAGCATTTTAAATGTCATGCCCAAATCACCCAAAGTCTCTGAAAGTGGTTGTTTAA
The DNA here is from genome assembly GCF_020615455.1 of Coregonus clupeaformis. Lineage (NCBI taxonomy): Eukaryota > Metazoa > Chordata > Actinopteri > Salmoniformes > Salmonidae > Coregonus > Coregonus clupeaformis. The sequence goes on from NW_025536561.1 coordinate 19,048, forward strand.
CTTAGACTTGATTTGGGCATTGACTAGTTTTTGGTTTTAAAATGCTGAAGTTGGCGATTTAGGACACTGGCAAGGTAAACAACCCTGAAGCAGGTTTTCACACTATCCTTGTCCATAGACAAGGTCAGGAAATATAGACAGTACAATAGGACCACAGAGACAAGGACATTGCTGAAATGTTTAGAATATTCAAATTAACTTGATAACCGCAGCAAACCTGTTAAATGCGTATTTACTGTACATGAGTTTTCTAACCATTTAGTGACACTGTAAATGTCTGACATGCTTTTAGATAATTGATTGTTCTGTTATACAGTATAATGATCTGTCATTGGTACTTCCTTGTTTACAGGTATTGTCACCAGGTGCCCACTGCTACTTAAACTGTGTAATGACAGGTCAGTGAAATGGGAGGCTGTCATCTCATACGGAGGCAAATCAAGATATGAATTTGACGAACCCTCAGAAGTCGTGAGACACGTTGAACAAGGTCAGATGGGAACGAACACACACACACACACACACACACACACGCACGCACGCACGCACGCACGCACGCACGCACGCACGCACGCACGCACGCACGCACGCACGCACACACACACACACACACACACACACACACACACACACACACACACACACACACACACACACACACACGCACACACACACACACGCACGCATGCACACACACACACACACACACACGCACACACACACACACACACACACATTATTTTATACTGTATATTAACCAGTGGAGGCTCCTCAGAGGAGGAATGGGAGGACCATCCTCCTCAGTGAAATTCAGAAAAATGTAAATAGTGAAACATAAAAAAAAGTTATATATTTTAAATAAAACTGTACTAAATATCACCAAATAATTGACTAAAACCCACTGTTTTGCAATGAAGGTCTACATTAGCCTCAACAGCCTTCTGTAGGGTAGCACCATGGTGTAGCCGGAGGACAGCTAGTTTCCGTCCTCCTCTGGGTACATTGACTTCAATACAAAACCTAGGGGGCTCATGGTTCTCACCCCCTTCCATAGACTTACACAGCAATAATGACAACTTCTGGAGGATGTCCTCCAACCTGTCAGAGCTCTTGCAACATGAACTGACATGTTGTCCACCCAATTAAAGGATCAGAGAATTAATCTAGAACTGAAAGCATAATCTACAACTAGCTAGCATTGCAATACATAAAATGTGATGAGTATTTAACTCAAAGAGAGAAAAACAATAGTTGAACAGTTTTCAACAAATTAATGTCTTCAAAAATTAAGGAGAAGCAGGAGAGAGAGAGAGCTATCTATATTTCATTTTTACTTACTTAGCTAGCGAATGCAGCTAGCTAGTTTAGCCTAGTCAAACACAATGCTCAAACAGAGAGGGATGCTATGTTAGCTAGCTGGCTATGGCAATCCAACACAGGAACTCTTCCAAGTCAAGGTAAGCTTTTGTGTTTTATTAGTTTTTAGCCACTGTCTCTGAAACACTGCCTGTGTCACTGCTAAACTGCTTGCTGCTGACTGAAAACTGTACTGCATCATTGTAGCAGCTGATGTGTTGTGCCCCTAAGTCTACAAGCGAAGGGAAAAGGTGAGAGGAGGAGAGTGCGTATATGGGAGAAGGAATTAGCTATAGAATGATCAAAGGAATCATGCTGTTTGTATTTTGCTGCTATGAAAGTGAACTGTGATTGCGTGTGATCAGGGGTGTATTCATTCCACCAATTATGTTGAAAAAATGTTTCTTAAACGGAAGCAAACGGATTGAAAAAGGGACAAACATACCTGAATTTGTCCAATAGAATCTCTCGTTTGGAACTGTTGGACTAATGATTACACCCTAGATCAGTTAGATGCAGGCAAGAGTGTGCAAGGCGGTATTGAATGTGTCAATGTCTGTCACCTTGATGACGAAAATGTCTCTCGACTTATGTTGTAAACTTTCATTTGTAGGCACGATGGGTATAGGGAAACTTAGAGTATGATGTAGGAGCCTAAACTTATCGATGTGACATTGAGCTGGGTGAATGGAATACGTATGTCAGTCATCCAATATGCTGTAATAGAAAAAATGTCACCCCTGATTCTAAAAAAAAATATTCTCCCTTATTTTAAACGCCACTAAACGCCACTGACATTGACATATCTATTCTTATTTTTGGTGGAAAAGTTGATACGGTATTTACCATAGACAACCACAGAATACGTAATATATTATAATAATAAGAGTTCAGTTGGGGTATAAATCAGACAGACATACAAATAATAAACACATCTGTTTTTTCATCAATATTGTAATTGATTTAACAGCTCAGAACGCGTTAGCTGGAAAGGGATGTTTCAGGATTTTATGAAAAGTATATTTTTCCACATATCCACTGAGAGTAGTTCCATATAGTATTGATGAATAATATTTTCTTCTGAGTCCCAGGCCTTTTTATTGCTCACTCACCTCCCTTCTCTTACATTTCTACATATAGTACTTTTTAACATTCGAAATCAAATAGCTAAATGATCCTTGGTGTGATCATCTTTAAACAATTCCACATGTTAACTTAGCTCATGCACATATCTCTAGCTTAAACAGACAGATTTTGATGGGGATTATTTTATTATGTTAATTAGATTTACATGGGGGCGTGACCATTGTAGGCCAAGGGGTTAACTGACATTTGTATTTGACATTTTTTATACCATTTTCGGGATGAAATACTGTTTTTGTTAAATTTCTCTTCCTTTTAATGTATAGATCCCTCTTGCGTCAGGAGAAGGCAACCACCAAGTGCCTAGCCACTAAGCTCAGCAATGCCCTGGTCAAACAGATCAAGGTTAGTCCAACCACATACCCTATGATTATCTGTTTCCAGTGCACACTGGAAAACATGTGGTCTGGTACCTATTAACTTGTTGTATGTTTGCTCCTGGTCAGAAAAACCTGCCCCAGATCTCAGAGAAGATAAAGGAGCAGCTGGCGGATGTAAAGATTGAATTGAGTAAAATAGAGTGTGGGCCTCCCCTGGAACCTGAAGAGAAGAGAAAGTACCTCATTCAGGTGAGTCAATCTTTCACCTTTCCATCTTTCAGCTTCGTAAACGGCTTCTTTTCTACAAAATTGCCACACAAATGTATGATGTAAGGTTTGGAAACCACCACTGTTGCACAGTGGTCCAGCTGTGTTATTGTCATGGTTTGGTAAATTGTCAGGAGAATGTCCTTGGGAGACAAAGTCTGTTTCTATCACTCCTATAGACAGTAAAGGCATCAACTCTGTTGCACATCCTCTGCCAATTGGATTGGTCAGATTTGCAACACAGCTGTAAGAGTAGAACCACTGTCCAGAAAGACAAATAAAACAGCATCAAAACTTTCTCCACTCTCCCACTTCCTCCACTGTCCTTCCTTAATTTCCCACGGATTATGTTTGTCACCAGGTTAAACAATACTTTGCCTCGACAGCAGATCTTGCAAAAACACTTGGACACACCAGTGTAAGATAGTTCTTGCTTAATATCTGTAGATGATGTAAGGATGGATGGGTCTTGTGGAGCCATCTCATAAAACAGTAATCTAAAAGGACTAAATATGAAACATTTAAACAGGTAGGTTTTATTGTGTTATGTTTTTATTGTGTTATGTTTCCTTCTTCAGGTCATAACAGAGTTCAATGAGCAGATTACCCAACTGTCCACAGGGGATATTATCGTTGTGGAAAATCTATTTGAGCTCATGCGAAAGGCATTTATAGACTGGATGGAATGTCTGAAATATGCCAAATCAAATTGTAGGTACAATTTTGAATAGACAGGATATTGCTCACCAAATAAATATTTATGTTTCCTAGTATCCCTAATATTTACTGATATAATTATGATACCACTAATAGTTATGTCATACAATAGTGATTATAATCCATTATATCTCCAATAAATGATTAACATTGTTTTCCTCAATTTAGACAACGATGAAGTGCAACAAGTGGTCAATGAATATGACAAGGAACACAGGGGAAGTGAGCTGCCTGGTTTCAGTAACTACAGGGTATTTCAACATGTTGTTCAGAAACTAGTGGCTAAACTTAAGGATCCAGCTATGGCGACACTAGAGAAAATCAGAGGTAAGTGACCAAAAAGCCCTAGGTTTGATGTGATTTTCTAAAAGCCCCTTTATTGAACATCATGCATGGGTCTCTATGGTACTTCTGACAAGACAAACATGCCTATTATATTAAGCAGTAAGCACCCAAGAAAGCAAGTATTGGTGAATCACACCCCCATCCACATCGACAGGGCTGAAGTGGCCGGGTCGACAGCATTAAGTTCCTCTGTGTCCAAATCACTAATGACTTAAAATGGTCCACAAACGCGCGCACAGTCGTGAAGAAGGCGAAACAGCGCCTCTCCCCGTCAGGAGGTTGAAACGGTTTGGCATGGGCCCTCAAATCTTCAAAAAGTTCAACAGCTGCACCATTGAGAGCATCTTGACTAGCTGCATCACTGCTTGGTATGGCAATAGCGCCACCCTCCATCGCATGGCGCTACAGAGGGTGGTACGGACAGCCCAGTATATTGTTGGCGTTGAGCTCCGTGCCATCCACGACCTCTATAGCAGGCGGTGTGAAAGGAAGGCCCGGAAAATTGTTAAACACCTGTTATGATAATTATTTAACAAACTATATCAGTGTCACTGTGCGTCTCCCAAAAGGTTTTAAGTATTTTGGATCAAGAAACGGACAGAGCTCCCAGTTGCAATAGTCAGATATTTATTAATTGAGAATTCTGCCACAAAATGGTGGTACAATATTTTTAGACGCACACGTCATACAAAAATCCCACCCCTCTGTAGGCGGGCTGTAGTTTTCCACTTTAAACCTGCTCTCCTGACCATCAGTTCACACACACACACACACACACACACACACACACACACACACACACACATACATACACATACACACACATACATACACACACATATGTTCTTATCATAGTCTCTCTCCTCCCTAAATTGGGAGGCCTCTTTATCTTGGTTTCTCAGTTGCCTGTAGACAGTTCTCCTTGTCCTTTGTTGTCTGGCCTAACTCTTACTCGCATTGCTAAATAGTAGCACAATGTCATAATCTTTACTGGTCCTACACTCACACATTACCAGGTAGTAGATTCTAACACATCTCACACAGTTCCGGAGTGTAATAATTAGTCACTACTAAGAAAGTACTAATCATACTTAAAACAAGAACATTTCACAACTATATTTAAGGGTGGAACATTTAGTCATTACTTTTAACCTGTATGTATTTACATTTCTATATCAATCCATCCTTTGACTAAATTATCCACACTTTAATACACAGAAAATCACTAAAATTACTTTTAACCTAGAGATTTATAGTTCTAGGAAAACATCCAGTCTCAAACTATCTGAATCGTCGTCGTCCTCCACCAAGCCTGGTGGGTCATATTCTTCATTCCTTAGGTCGGAGTCCGGGATTGGGCCGTATCTCACCATCTGTTGGGAAACTGCATTCACCAACCCTCGGACACAGGGAATAAGACAACATCCACAAAGAACAAACATACCCATAGAAGCTATAGCTGCACACAGAACAGTTGCAACAATAGCTTTCCATTTTCCAAACATGTTATCAAACCAACCAGTCATTGATGTATTCACCCCCCAGTTCTCAGCCCATTCTTTACTTAATGCAGTGAGACCTGCCAGTGCTCTAGTTACTGTACCATCTGGGGCTGTATTGTTGGGGATAAACATACAACAATGACCTCCCACCATCTTGTAAATCCGCCCTTCTCTGCTAAAAGCATATCGAGAGCCAATCTATTCTGCAGGTCATGAGTGAGGTGGCGGATAGTTGGCCTGAGATTCTCTTCACTGCATCCCTTGTCTAATTAACAAACCTTCGTAGATGTAATTAATCCAGTCAACATTTTTATCAATTGTAACCCACCAGAAAAACATTGTTGTAAACCCTTCTCCAATTTGATCTGTGATTCGCATTACTTTGGTGTCTATAACATTAATAATCTCCGTGGGTCATGGTGAATTGGGGTGCCTTAGTATTATCCTTTTTAAGAGTGGTTATTTTAATATCAGAACAATTAGGTGAGGTTTGGTTTGATCCCAAATCTATCACAAAAGAGAACATGGTCTGAGACATAGGTGCAGTTAGAAGGTTTGGCCTACCTGTTGAACAGGCATAATAATTAGTTTGACCCAATGCCCTAGCTGTGTAGTTCACCCACCTTACCCAGAAGTTCTCATTTGAAATTGCTTCTACTTCTCCTTGGTTCATTTCCTGCAAGAGGAAATATTCTACCCTTGGTGGTTTAGTGCTATTTAGGATTCCTTCTGAGGGCCTTCCAAGGGGTGTTAGGCTAGTTTTTGATACCTCTGGTGATAACATTGGATCTACCTGCTGATCTGTCTCGGGGGTGGAAGATTCATTTCTCTCCTGTAAAATGAGCCTCAAACATATATCTGCCCCGGAATCATCAACACAGGCCCAATAGTTCCTTGCAATGTCATCTTGCACAATTGACTTTACCGTTATCACCAGTTCCGTTTTATATTTATCATGGGTTTGTTTGATTCTCCATCGGTGTACTGCGTCCATCCCATTCTCATAGTATGTTCCCCAGGTATGTTTAAACACCCTTGCCCAAGGACATGAGCGTTCCCCAGTGCAAATGTATTTACCATACCTTCTAGGACCTAACTTTCTTGTACACGCCCCCTTCTTACCAAAGCCCCCAAAACCTCCTATCTCTTCATGGGAGGTCGAATGGTATCTTGAATCCCCCATCTTATCCTAAACTGACTTTAACTATAAACTAATCATTTCCCTGTTTAGGTTGACCTGGATTAATCCATAATATGGTTAACACGATGATGCAGCTCAGAGTCCCCCAAAATCCCCAAAACCGCCATCCCAATCCTGTCCCTGACATACACCTGCTGGATGTAGCTCAGTTGATAGAGCATGGTGTTTGCAACGCCAGGTTTGTGGGTTAGATTCCCCAGGGGGTATGAAAAAAATTATAATGTATGCACTAACTAACTGTAAGTCGCTCTGGATAAGAGCATCTGCTAAATTACTAAAATGTAAATGTAAATGTACTTCCCACACCTCTATAAACACCCCACAGTGATGAAAGGTCGGGGTAGGGTTTCTTCGTTAACAGAGTTTACCCCCGAACCCTAGTGGTACAGTTCTTCTCTTTAAATCTGTGTGTGTTCAACGGTGTTGGTATGTGGGCCTTCCTTTTTGGCAGTGGGTAACGTGGACACAAGTGTCTCTATCAGCTATTCTTATAGCGAAGGCAGTTACCAATAGGGCTTGGTATGGTCCCTCCCTGTCACGCTCGTCGATATAAGTGGACCAATGCGCAGCGTGATGAGTGAACATACTTTATTTAGATTCACCACACGAAACAAAACAATAAAACGATACGTGAAGTCCTAGGTAACAGACACAAACCATACACGGAACAAGATCCCACAAAACACTGTGGAAAACAGGCTGCCTAAGTATGGTTCCCAATCAGAGACAACAAGCAACAGCTGATACTCGTTGCCTCTGATTGAGAACCACCCCGGCCAACACAGAAACACATGAGCTAGATAATCAACCTAGAACACAAAACACATAGAAACAACACACCCTGACTCAACATAACAGAGTCCCAGAGCCAGGGCGTGACAGTACCCCCCCCCAAAGGCGCAGACAGCGACCGCGCCAAACATAAACCGAACAGGGGAGGGCCGGGTGGGCATTCCTCCTCGGAGGCGGTTCCGGCTCCGGGCTTGACCACCACCCTCCGTAGCGCCCCTGATCCGGTCTGGCCCCGCTGGCTGGAGCTGGACTGGACATCGGTGGAGCGGATTGCTTAGGCTCCTGACCAGGCACCGGTGACCCAGGCACGGGCTGAGCCGGACTGACGACGCGCACCACAGGCTTGGTGCGGGGAGCAGGAACGGGCCGGACCGGGCTGACGACGCACACAACAGGCTTGGTGCGGGGAGCAGGGACGGGCCGAACCGGGCTGACGAAGCTCACTACAGGCTTGGTGCGAGGAGCAGGAACAGGCCGGGCCGGGCTGGCGACGCGCACCATAGGCTTGGTGCGGGGAGCAGGAACAGGCCGGGCCGGGCTGGCGACGCGCACCATTGGCTTGGTGCGGGGAGCAGGAACAGGCCGGGCCGGGTTGGCGCCGCGCACCATTGGCTTGGTGCGGGGAGCAGGAACAGGCCGGGCCGGGCTGGCGTCGCGCACCATTGGCTTGGTGCGGGAGCAGGAACAGGCCGGGCCGGGCTGGCGACGCGCACCATTGGCTTGGTGCGGGAGCAGGAACAGGCCGGGCCGGGCTGGCGACGCGCACCATAGGCTTAGTGCGGGAGCAGGAACAGGCCGGGCCGGGCTGGCGACGCGCAACATTGGCTTGGTGCGGGGAGCAGGAACAGGCCGGGCCGGTGGCAACGCCGCACCATTGGCTTGGTGCGGGAGCAGGAACAGGCCGGGCCGGGTTGGCGACGCGCACCATTGGCTTGGTGCGGGGAGCAGGAACAGGCCGGGCCGGGCTGGCGACGCGCACCATTGGCTTGGTGCGGGAGCAGGAACAGGCCGGGCCGGGCTGGCGACGCGCACCATTGGCTTGGTGCGGGGAGCAGGAACAGGCTGGGCCGGGCTGGCGACGCGCACCACAGGCTTGGTGCGAGAGGCAGGAACAGGCCGGACCGGGCTGGCGACGCGCATCACAGGCTTGGTGCGAGGGACAGGAACAGGCCGGACCGCACTGGGAACACACACCACTGGCCTTACCCGGGATCAGGAACGGGCCGGACCGGACTGGCAACACACCTCAGTACCTCTCGCCGTGCCTCTACATTTTCCTTCCCTCTACTCGCCAATGGCTCCCGTAACCCGGTGGCCTTCTCTCCTCGTCCACTAACTCACCCCTTATCTGCCTCCAGCAATCCCGTCGTCCACGGTGTGAGCCCCCCCCTAAAAATGTCCTGGGTTCGTCTCTCCCCCGTGGCTATGGCCTCCATGGCTCTCGCCAGACTCTCCAGCCTCTGCTCCCAAGTCCAACCTCTCTCCTCCTCACGCGGCTTGACCCAGTCGAGGTTGATATCCATTAGAGTCCTCTCTGGCGTTGGCTCCTGGACACGCTGCTTGACCCAGTCGAGGTGGATATCCGCTAGATTCACCTCTGGCGTTGGCTCCTGGACACGCTGCTTGGTCCAGTTATGGTGGGATCTTCTGTCACGCTCGTCGATAGAAGTGGACCAATGCGCAGCGTGATGAGTGAACATACTTTATTTAGATTCACCACACGAAACAAAACAACAAAACGATACGTGAAGTCCTAGGTAACAGACACAAACCATACACGGAACAAGATCCCACAAAACACTGTGGAAAACAGGCTGCCTAAGTATGGTTCCCAATCAGAGACAACAAGCAACAGCTGATTCTCGTTGCCTCTGATTGAGAACCACCCCGGCCAACACAGAAACACATGAGCTAGATAATCAACCTAGAACACAAAACACATAGAAACAATACACCCTGGCTCAACATAACAGAGTCCCAGAGCCAGAGCGTGACACTACCAGCGTGACTGCTTTCAATCCTTTTTCCTCAACGATTGGATCCACACCCAGTCTCCAGGTTGTATACTATGAGTCACCTTCTCCTTTAATTCTCCTCTAGAACAAAAATTCTTAGACATACGGGTATGGTTAACGAATAATTTTCTCATGTGTTCTGCTATTGTATTCTCTAGTTCTATGTCTGCCTTTTCTGGTCCTGCCAACTGTGGCATTCTGTAAGGTCTTTCAAACACTTTCTCAAAGGGGGACAACCCAATTTATCTGGTGTTACCCTAATCGTCATTAATACTATCGGTAGACATTGTACGCAATTTCTTCCTTTCACTCCGTGATAACTCTATAAAATCCATTTCCAATTGCTGGACTGGATATTTTGACAGGGGGATATTCCCCCTGCGGTGCTCTCTGTCTACCTTGGTGATTTTTTTTTTTATTTGTAAAAATTTTTTAGTAATTCGTTATACCATAGGCCACAAAGTGTTTCCTAACCTGCTCTACCATCTAACCTGCTCTACCATTCCCCCTATTGACACATTGTTTTACCTTTATGTCAATATTTCTGCATATCAAAACAGTGACTTAATAAATGTAATATGCCAGACATTATCTCGTAGGATTGCCCCTTTCTTTACAGTATGAACATTAATATGTATTCACTAACTGTAAGTCGCTCCGGATAAGAGCGTCTGCTAAATGGCCCAAATGCAAAATATAATCAAGAACATAGGAAATATCTGTTTCTCCGTATATTGTTCCTGTCACCCTTCTTAATGTCATAATTCACTCATTTGTCAATATAATCCCTTACTGCATATAAGTAAGCAGTGATATTTTATTCCAGGTATCTATTTAAAAAAATGTTTGATATGTTGTCTCCTACTGTCCCTTAACATATACTGTAGGGGATTTTCCTCAGTCCTGAAAAATAAATAAAAATAATAATAATCCCTCTCAGAACACATCGGATAACTCCATGTTTCATTAAATTCACTAAACCTATAAATAACAAGCCAATAACCACCTTCCGGTAATCTACTGATTTAAACCTGTTGCATTAATTTATTAAAATATAAACCTATTGTTTAATAAATCCACTGTTTGCATTGAACACATCTCTCTCAGTCTCTAGGTATTGACTAATAGTCTCACTGTCTCCCTGCTTACACTCGTGGACTTTGGAGAAGTCGGCATGTCTGTGATAATATTCTCTCAGATTATCACAGAGTTGTGCCAATTTATCTCCATAAGCCCCTCCCTCTTCCCACTCTAACACCGGCGCATTCCCATCTCCGGGAACCCAGTTTCCCCTTACTGCTGCTCAGTCCTTCAACACTATCTGTCTGACTGCCCTCTCTAGTTCCCCTGTATTCAGCTTAAAGCTGGCGGTCAGCCCGTCCATATCTCTTTGAAACTGGTGTACCCCTGTCTTAGGGTGGGGTATCCCTTCCGCTGCTCTCACTACATCTATCGGCTTTGTTTACTAAATCCTGGCATTAGTAAATTATATCCACACACCACCAAAAACGAATAACATATTTGCATAAACATAACTAGAAAGCATGAATTTAATGACATTCTTGCTTAAACAATGCATTTCAACATTTCTCATCACCCACTCTATTGCTGACTTTCCATCTAACATTACTTTCAACATTTCTCAAATCTAATTACCTCTGTTATCAACTAAAATTATAGCCACCTCTTATGAAACCCCCAATCTGTAATTGTTTAAAATACAGCAGATATAGGTAACTGTCCTTTCTAAGTAGGCTACAAATAACACCAAACACAAATGCCATAGTTGACCAGCATATATTGAATTTATCTCCATAGTATTCATTTCCAATGTAGTGATTGACATTCCTTAATGGAGACCCTAAATTGGCTTTGTACAATAATATATTAATTATGTCTCACCCATGATGTACGTCTCTAGCCTCTCAAATTCCCATAATCAAATATACTCCCAGCAGAACAAAAAAAAAAAAAAGACTGTGATTTCCAGGACACTGCCCCTTTGTTTCTGGCCTCACTATCTCCGCTAGAGTTGGCATGACTGAACTCCCTTTAGGTCTCTCTTAATGAGTGTTGCTTTCCCCCATCCAATCAGGGCCTTTTTAATGGTTCTGCTTATCTCTGGTCTCATTCCACTGGGGAATGCTATATTTTTAGTTGCTGATGGTAGGGTGTATCATTCCCCTGTCTCTGGTCTGGCTCGGGTATGCCACTGTTTACGTTAAACACATCTTTAACCCTCTTCTAAATAATAAGTGTCTCTGTGCGTCTCCCAAAAGGTTGTAAGTCTTTTGGATCAAGAAAGGGACAGAGCTCCCAGTTGCAATAGTCAGATCTTTATTCATTGAGAATTCTGCCACAAAATGGTCATATAATATTTTTATACACACACGTCATACAAAAAACCCACCCCTCTGTAGGCGGGCTGTAGTTTTCCACTTTAAAACTGCTCTCCTGACCATCAGTTCACACACACACACACACACACACACACACACACACACACACACACACACACACACACACACACATTCACACACATACACACACACGTTCTTATCATAGTCGCTCTCCTCCCTAAATTGAGAGGCCTCTTTATCTTGGTTTCTCAGTTGCCTGTAGACAGTTCTCCTTGTCCTTTGTTGTCTGGCCTAACTCTTACTCACATTGCTAAATAGTAGCGCAATGTCATAATCTTTACTGGTCCTACACTCACACATTACCAGGTAGTAGATTCTAACACATCTCACACAGTTTCGGAGTGTAATAATTAGTCACTACTAAGAAAGTACTAATCATACTTAAAACAAGAACATTTCACAACTATATTTAAGGGTGGAACATTTAGTCATTACTTTTAACCTGTATATATTTTAATTTCTATATCAAGACCCCAGCCACCCAAGCCATAGACTGTTCTCTCTACTTCTGCACGGCAAGCGACTCCTGAACAGGCTCCTGAACAGCTTCTATCCCCAAGCCATAAGACTGCTAAACAGATAACAGAATGGCTACCAGACAATCTGAGTTGACCCCTGTATTTATTTGTATAAATTTTTTTTGTCTCTATGCACACTCACAGAACTCTACAGACGCACACACACGTCGCTCCACACACACACACACACACACAACTTGCTCAAACACATAACATCCACACACATTTATACTGACTCTAAACACACACACACACACACACTCACATGTATTCATCATATACACAGCTGCTACTCTGTTTATCATATATCCTGATGCCTAGTCACCTTACCCCTATACATATCTACCTCTATCACTCCAGTATCCCTGTCACCTTACCCCTATACATATCTATCTCCATCACTCCAGTATCCCTGCACATTGTAAATATGGTATTGGAACTGACCCTGTATATAATCACCTTACCCCTATACATATCTACCTCTATCACTCCAGTATCCCTGTCACCTTACCCCTATACATATCTATCTCCATCACTCCAGTATCCCTGCACATTGTAAATATGGTATTGGAACTGACCTTGTTTATAGTCACCTTACCCCTATACATATCTACCTCTATCACTCCAGTATCCCTGTCACCTTACCCCTATACATATCTATCTCCATCACTCCAGTATCCCTGCACATTGTAAATATGGTATTAGAACTGACCCTGGAACTGACCCTGTATATAATCACCTTACCCCTATACATATCTACCTCTATCACTCCAGTATCCCTGTCACCTTACCCCTATACATATCTATCTCCATCACTCCAGTATCCCTGCACATTGTAAATATGGTATTGGAACTGACCTTGTTTATAGTCACCTTACCCCTATACATATCTACCTCTATCACTCCAGTATCCCTGTCACCTTACCCCTATACATACAGTGGGGGAAAAAAGTATTTAGTCAGCCACCAATTGTGCAAGTTCTCCCACTTAAAAAGATAAGAGAGAGGCCTGTAATTTTCATCATAGGTACACGTGAACTATGACAGACAAATTGAGGAAAAAAAATCCAGAAGATCACATTGTAGGATTTTTAATGAATTTATTTGCAAATTATGGTGGAAAATAAGTATTTGGTCACCTACAAACAAGCAAGATTTCTGGCTCTCACAGACCTGTAACTTCTTCTTTAAGAGGCTCCTCTGTCCTCCACTCGTTACCTGTATTAATGGCACCTGTTTGAACTTGTTATCAGTATAAAAGACACCTGTCCACAACCTCAAACAGTCACACTCCAAACTCCACTATGGCCAAGACCAAAGAGCTGTCAAAGGACACCAGAAACAAAATTGTAGACCTGCACCAGGCTGGGAAGACTGAATCTGCAATAGGTAAGCAGCTTGGTTTGAAGAAATCAACTGTGGGAACAATTATTAGGAAATGGAAGACATACAAGACCACTGATAATCTCCCCTCGATCTGGGGCTCCATGCAAGATTCTCACCCCGTGGGGTCAAAATGACCACAAGAACGGTGAGCAAAAATCCCAGAACCACACGGGGGGACCTAGTGAATGACCTGCAGAGAGCTGGGACCAAAGTAACAAAGCCTACCATCAGTAACACACTACGCCGCCAGGGACTCAAATCCTGCAGTGCCAGACGTGTCCCCCTGCTTAAGCCAGTACATGTCCAGGCCCGTCTGAAGTTTGCTAGAGTTCATTTGTATGATCCAGAAGAGGATTGGGAGAATGTCATATGGTCTGATGAAACCAAAATATAACTTTTTGGTAAAAACTCAACTCATCGTGTTTGGAGGACAAAGAATGCTGAGTTGCATCCAAAGAACACCATACCTACTGTGAAGCATGGGGGTGGAAACATCATGCTTTGGGTCTGTTTTTCTGCAAAGGGACCAGGACGACTGATCCATGTAAAGGAAAGAATGAATGGGGCCATGTATCGTGAGATTTTGAGTGAAAACCTCCTTCCATCAGCAAGGGCATTGAAGATGAAACATGGCTGGGTCTTTCAGCATGACAATGATCCCAAACACACCACCCGGGCAACGAAGGAGTGGCTTCGTAAGAAGCACTTCAAGGTCCTGGAGTGGCCTAGCCAGTCTCCAGATCTCAACCCCATAGAAAATCTTTGGAGGGAGTTGAAAGTCCGTGTTGCCCAGCGACAGCCCCCAAAACATCACTGCTCTAGAGGAGATCTGCATGGAGGAATGGGCCAAAATACCAGCAACAGGTGTGTGAAAACCTTGTGAAGACTTACAGAAAACTTTTGACCTGTGTCATTGCCAACAAAGGGTATATAACAAAGTATTGAGAAACTTTTGTTACTGACCAAATACTTATTTTCCACCATAATTTGCAAATAAATTCATTAAAAATCCTACAATGTGATTTTCTGGAGAAAAAAAATCTCATTTTGTCATTCATAGTTGATGTGTACCTATGATGAAAATTACAGGACTCTCTAATCTTTTTAAGTGGGAGAACTTGCACAATTGGTGGCTGACTAAATACTTTTTTTCCCCACTGTATCTATCTCCATCACTCCAGTATCCCTGCACATTGTAAATATGGTATTGGAACTGACCTTGTTTATAGTCACCTTACCCCTATACATATCTACCTCTATCACTCCAGTATCCCTGTCACCTTACCCCTATACATATCTACCTCTATCACTCCAGTATCCCTGTCACCTTACCCCTATACATATCTATCTCCATCACTCCAGTATCCCTGCACATTGTAAATATGGTATTAGAACTGACCCTGGAACTGACCCTGTATATAATCACCTTACCCCTATACATATCTACCTCTATCACGCCCGTATCCCTGCATGTTGTAAATATGGTATTAGAACTGACCCTGGAACTGACCTTGTATGTCGTTTCTTACTTCTCATCCTTTTATTATTTCTTATTTTTATTCCTCGAGTGTTTTTGTTCTACCTTGTGTTATTTTTATGCTTCATTGTTGAGTTTAGAGCTTGCAAGAAAGGGATTTCATTGACCTTGTGCACGTGACATTAAAACTTTAATTGACTAAATAGGATAGTTCATCCAAATGTTTCATACTTCGTGTCCAAATGATCCTAATGTATCTCAAATTGTGTAACTCAATTAAGTTATTTATTGATTATTTGGACATGAAGCACAAACAAATTCTAATATTGGGACTATTGACTTCATTTTGTAATCTGGCTGAACTACCCCTTTAAATATAAACATTTTGTGGACTCTCTTTACCAAATTCATTTGTTTTTGTTTTTCAGAAATGGTGCAGAAGCAATTTGATCATTTGTCCAGAGAGAGCTTTAAGAATTTTCCTTATCTTCAAAAGTTCTCAACGGTAATTAAAATAGTAAATTGTTAAGCACTCTGAAATGATAATCATACAATTCTGTATTCTGTGATTTTAGCCTGAATTGGAAATCTTACGAGGTTAGTGGGACTAGCAAGAAGGCAGGAAAACATGAGGCAAAGTAGCACTTAAAAATCACAATATTTTTTTGTGAGGAATTCAAATTTACAGGTTGTCCTTTGTAGGATTGTAGCCTGAAATGTTCAAAATAAAACACCACAAGATACTTAAAGCATGTCGAACTTAACTTTTATCTGAAACATTAACATTAGCTCAGCTGGTAGATCACGGCGCTTGTAACGCCAAGGTAGTGGGTTCGATCCCCGGGACAACCCATACACAAAAATGTATGCACGCATCGACTGTAAGTCGCGAAGCTAAAAGCGTCTGCTAAATGGCATTTATTATTATATTATATACTGCCTCTCTGCATCCAAGGTTCTTTATGTGCTCATGATATCTTAATCTTTGTTTAATCTCATAGAAAAAAATTGAAAGAATCCAGGAATATCAGTCAAAAATAGTGAAGGAGAGGATCAAGGAGCAGTTTGAGATGGAGATGCAGGTCTACACACAGGATGAAATCTTCAACAAGCATAATCTTGAGGAGGGGGAAACAAGAGACAACTCAGAGCACGACACCAGGAGCAAGTACCCAGGGCTGCTCAAGTCATACTATGAGGTACAATGCAACACAAGTACTGTAAAGTATGTTTTGCTTAAAGAGAATAGGAGGAGAAGTTCCAGAAATAAAATGTAATTAACTAAAACCTGCAGCTGGCAGTGCCTTGCAAAAGTATTCATCCCCAGTGGCATTTTTCCTATTTTATTGCATTAAAGCCTGTAATTTCCATTGATTTCTATTTGGATTTCATGTAATGGACATACACAAAATAGTCCAAATTGGTGAAGTGAAATTTAAAAAATTACTTGTTTCAAGAAATTCTAAAAAATAATTAACGGACAAGTGGCGCGTGCGTATGTATTCACCCTCTTTGCTATGAAGCCCCTAAATAAGATCTGGTGCAACCAATTACCTTCAGAAGTCACATAATTAGTTAAATAAAGTCCACCTGTGTGCAATCTAAGTGTCACATGATCTGTCACATGATTTCAGTATATATACACCTGTTCTGAAAGGCCCCAGAGTCTGTAACACCACTGAGCAAGGGGCACCACCAAGCAAGCGACACCATGAAGACCAAGGAGCTCTCCAAACAGGTCAGGAACAAAGTTGTGGAGAAGTACAGATCAGGGTTGGGTTATAAAAAAATATCAGAAACTTTGACCATCTCACGGAGCACCATTAAATCCATTATAAAAAATTTGAAAGAATATGGCACCACAACAAACCTGCCAAGAGAGGGCCGCCCACTAAAACTCACAGACCAGGCAAGGAGGGCATTAATCAGAGAGGCAACAAAGAGACCAAAGATAACCAGCTGCAAAGCTCCACAGCGGAGATTGGAGTATCTGTCCATAGGACCACTTTAAGCCGTACACTCCACAGAGCTGGGCTTTATGGAAGAGTGGCCAGAAAAAAGACAGTGCTTAAAGAAAAAAATAAGCAAACACGTTTGGTGTTCGCCAAAAGGCATGTGGGAGACTCCACAAACATATGGAAGAAGGTACTCTGGTCAGAATCAAATAAAATTGAGCTTTTTGGTCATCAAGGAAAACGCTATGTCTGGCGCAATCCCAACACCTCTCATCACCCCGAGAACACCATCCCCACAGTGAAGCATGGTGGTGGCAGCATCATGCGGTGGGGATGTTTTTTCATCGGCAGGGACTGGGAAATTGGGCAGAATTGAAGGAATGATGGATGGCGCTAAAAACAGGGACATTCTTGAGGGAAACCTGTTTCAGTCTTCCAGAGATTTGAGACTGGGACGGAGGTTCACCTTCCAGCAGGACAATGACCCTAAGCATTCTGCTAAAGCAACACTTGAGTGGTTTAAGGGGAAACATTTAAGTGTCTTGGAATGGCCTAGTCAAAGCCCAGACCTCATTCCAATTGAGAATCTGTGGTACGACTTAAAGATTGCTGTACACCAGCGGAACCCATCCAATTTGAGTTTGAGTTTGAGTTTGAGTTTATTTTTACAGGGACAGTGCACATTAATCAACGTTTCAGTAAAAGTGCCGGTTTTAGCCAGCCGGCTAATTTTCAACCGCAGTCCCTGGGCAGTCCCCCGGAGCTGGAGCAGTTTTGCCTTTAAGAATGGGCAAACATCCCAGTGGCTAGATGTGCCAAGCTTATAGAGACATAAACCAAGAGTCTTGCAGCTGTGATTGCTGCAAAAGGTGGCTCTACAAAGTATTGACTTTCGGGGGGTGAATAGTTAGGCACGCTCAAGTTTTCTGTTTTTTTTGTCTTATTTCTTGTTTGTTTCATAATAACAAATATTTTGCATCTTCAAAGTGGTAGGCATGTTGTGTAAATCAAATGATACAAACCCCCCAAAAATCCATTTTTATTCCAGGTTGTAAGGCAACAAAATTGGAAAAATGCCAACGGGGATGAATACTTTCGCAAGCCAATGTAGCGTACTTATCGACAAACTTTCTCATCAGGGTCTTCCACAAATTTGGGGAGATCTCAACGTGTATGTATGGACTACAGCTAGCCTGGTACTCCACCCCAGAGACAGATTAGAGATTGGACACAGGTTTCTGCATCAAATAAAATCTATTGTATTCATCACATACACAGTTTACAGCTGGTATAAAAGGTGCAGCGAAATGCTTTTGTGCTAACTCCCTCAACAATGCAGTACCATGCTGATATACCGTGTGTTATAGGGATATAATGCACGCTCTAGAATGCCCTTCAAGCCAATCAGAAACGATTATTCAACAATGCCATGGTATATTCAATAATAACATTATGATGCATTTACATTACACAGTATAATCAAAAATGTCCATATGGCAGCCGTGTTTACTCCCGATGGGCAATATTGACCAATAGCTGTGTAACTGAAAATCTAGAATTTGAATTTGAATCCACATACTTGTCATTAATGGATAAATAGAATGCTCAAAGGTGGTAACATGGCGTCCGTTCTAAAAGTTGGTCCAACTCTCTATGTACAGTATATAGCTCTGCTCCAGCCTGTACAATGAATCCATGACATCATCAATGGGCATGATCAGATCTCTCATGAATGCTTTTTTGACAAATCTTTCAAACATGAATTGTTGTGGCAGGGTTGCTTTATGGTAAGTAGCATTTTGCGTACCAATCCAACTCTGAAGTCTATATGTTCAACTTGCTGAGCCTTGGTTGCCGTTTGGCAATATTTTGGTTGCCTTGTGGCCATCTCATCACTTCAGGCCCTCACGCTCCCTCCCACCTCACCTCTCTCAGCTCTTTCACCTATCTCACCTCTCTCACAGATTGTGGTGCAAAGACTGGCTGACCAGGTGCCCATGCTGATCCGTTACTTCATCCTCAAGCAGTCAGCCAAGATTGTGTGCAGTGAAATGCTGGAACTGCTACACAGAGACGACACTGATAACATCCTACAGGAGAACTTGGAGATCGGACAGTATCGTGCAAAGTTGCAGGCCCAAGTGGAACGCCTTTTACTGGCCAATGACAAAGTCAGCAGCCTCTGAGAGGGTGACGTCTAGACAGTTTCAAAAATCAGAGATGTTGCCAAAAAAAGAAACAGTTTAATTAACTGCTGGATCAGTGTCCCAAAATCGGGACAGTTGCTGCTCAATATGCGATATTTGACTAGAATGGCGTTGTTAACAACAGCCAACTTTCTGGGACATAGACATGTCTTATATCGTCAGAAAGCTTAAATTATTGTTAATCTAACTGCAATGTCCAATTTACAATAGCTATTACAGCGGAAAAATACCATGCTATTGTTTAGGATAGTGTACAACAACAAAACACTTTTATCAAGGCAACTGGTTTGATACATTCACCTCTGAAGGTAAATAATGTACTTACATTCAGTAATCTTGCTCTGATTTGTCATCCTGAGGATCCCAGAGATAAAATGTAGTGTAGTTTGGTTGATGAAATCAATTTTTATATCCTAACACGATCCATGTTTTATATATAGCGTTTTGCATGAATTCCGACTCTTTCAACTTGCAACAAAACAATTTATGAAATCTAACCTGGTCAAGTTTGAGTGTCTTATTGCCTATTGGTCCACATATTTCATTATAGTGATTGTGTTCCCCATACTCTATATAATATATACATGTTTATAAATATGTGTTGTGTATTTAATGTATTGATGCAGTGCTCATCCATAAAAGTATTTTACCACCGGGTAAAATAAAGGTGAAATAAAATAAGTAATAGTTAACTTGAGTTCTAACTCAATTTTTTAAAATCCTCAATAGTGGTAGAGAGTCAGATGACCTCTGGGAGCAAACACCAAAGAGACTAAATTCAAGTCCTCCATCCCCCAACTCATTTAAACGTAGGAACTGGTTCCTCCAGTCTGACCCCTCTGCGGTCTCTGGCTCCCCACCCACCCCCGCCCGGCCATCAAGAGGTATGAAAATCTGTTCCTTTTATGTAGGGAAGCTAATGATCCGTCATGTATGACATTCCTGGGAGTGTGTAAACGTGTATTTTTTTTATTACCATAGCATTTTTGTATGTTCTCTATAGTTATGTACTTGAAAATGGATCAATTTACCAATTCGGCCACTTAGGTACCTGTGGGCAAACTCGTGAGGGACACCTGGGAGACTCCGTTCAAAATAGTGTGTAGCTCTCTCGTTCTTTCATGTATCAGTCTGAAACTTTGCACACACACTGTTGCCCTCTTGTCGACAACATCTGAATTACCTCCAGCTTCCTATCTCAATGTATGGCCTTGCCTTTTCATGTCAAAGATGATTCAACAAAAATAAAAATAGAAAACCTTTATTTTTATTTTTTAAAAGTATTTTACCAGATCTAATGTGTTATATTCTCCTACATTAATTTCACATATCCACAAACTTCAAAGTGTTTCCTTTCAAATGGTATGAAGAATATGCATATCCCTGCTTCAGGTCCTGAGCTACAGGCAGTTAGATTCGGGTATGTCATTTTAGACAGAAATTGAGATGAAGGGTCCTATCCTCAAGAAGTTTTAATAGGAGTATAACCAGATTTTTGGAAAGGGCACTAATGGCCAAATGCAATTAATTTTAAATGATGATGTGTAAAATAAGCTGTATTTTGTATATTTTTATTCAACAAATGTATAAGATCGGCTAAGATCAGTGAGATGTTGTGTCTGCTGTTCAGACGACCCCAGTGAAATCCAACAGGAAGAACCAGAGGGCGGCCAGAAACGCAAAAGGTTGTGGTACCAAGCGGATCACCTTGGACTGGCCAATGGCAAGACTAGTAGACTGTGGTTGACAATTTGTCAATGCAGAAATTCTGAGATGTAGCCAACAAAGACTACAATAATTATACCTACATTTGATCTCAGCATTCAGAAACATTTTAAATGATGGTCATCTCTACATTTTAGAGTTGTCAAAATTGTGATTCAGAGAAAACGATGTGACAGTTGTATCATCACATATCTGCAACGTGGAGTGTTATTATGTTTTCATCTCATAATGTACTAATGAAATATGTGAAGATGGTTGATATTGTTATTTAAAGTGACAAATGAAATAAAGGTTGTATCCATTTTCTGATTGGTCAGAGCGCATCGATGTAGAGAAACACTATAGGATGGCATTATAACGGACTTGATGCCAGTTTTGATAAAAAGTGAATAACAACCGTGATAATGTCAGGTCCCTCTTTAAAACTGGAATGGTTTAGTTATAAATTATGTTTAAGGAGATTTGAAGGAGATAAAGACCTATTCTAAAGAGATATTAAACAGAGAAGAACATAGCAGACCTTTACACTGCCCTATGTCTTTATTTGGACAAAGAGATATTAAACAGAGAAGACCATAGCAGACCTTTACACAACCCTACGTCTTTATTTGGACATTGAAGCTAAATTGTGTACATTTGGCCCCCAATTATTTTTTTCCACCATGTCAAATTAATGTATTTTGTTAGATGTTTCATGACGCTTGTCTCTAAACCAAAATAGATCATTTTAAGATTGTTCCCGATCTAACATCTCTGGAGAGACCTGAAAATAGCTGTGCAGCAACGCTCCCCATCCAACCTGACAAAGGGGATCTGCAGAGAAGAATGGGAGAAAGTCCCCAAATACAGGTGTGCGAAGCTTGTAGCGTCATACCCAAGGAGACTCGAGGCTGTAATCTGCTCCAAACATGCTTCAACAAAGTAAAGTGTCTGAATACTTATGTAAATGTGATATTTTGTTTTTCTATTTTTAATACATTAGCAACCATTTCTCAAAAACAGTTTTTGCTTTGTCATTATGGGGTATTGTGTGTAGATTGATGGGGGGGAACAATTTAATCTGTTTTAGAAAAGGCTGTAACGCAGGGTTCTTCAATTCCGGACCTGGAGGGCCGAAACAATTCTGTTTTTTATTTCTACCTGGTAGTTAATTGCACTCACCTGGTGTCCCAGGTCTGAATTAGCCCCTGATTAGAAGGAGAGGATGAAAAACAGAGGTGTTTCAGCCCTCCAGGACCGGAATTGAAGAACCCTGCTGTAACGTAACAAATTCAAGGGGGTCTCAATACTTTCCGAATGCATTCGGACTGTATTATAAGTGTGTCAATAATATAAATACCTGAGAAAACTGTAAATCTACACTGAGCTGTATAGGTGTGTATTCTGGGGCCAATCTAAGAAAAGGCTTCATTTGAATCCAGCTATCTCTATACCTATTATCAGAGGGAGGGGGACCTATATCCATGATCTTGACCAGATAGACAGATCACCTGCAGATGATGGAGAACCTTATAACTCTCCAGAGCTGTAACCAGGGTTTGAGTTTTACTGAGGTCTGGAAGGACATTGATTTACGGCATTTCTATTCAATAAAAACACATTCAAATGCTATTATTATATTATATATATATATATACCTATATATATACTGAGATCATGTGACAGATCATGTGACACTTAGATTGCACACAGGTGGACTTTATTTAACTATTTATGTGACTTCTTAAGGTAATCGGTTGCACCAGATCTTATTTAGGGGCTTCATTGCAAAAGGGGTGAATACGCACCACTTTTCCAATATTTTTTTTTTTCAGTTCACTTCACCAATTTGGTCTATTTTGTGTATGTCCATTACATGAAATCCATTTAAATTACAGGTTGTAATGCAACAAAAAAGGAAAAACGCCAAGGAGGATGAAAACTATTGCAAGGCACTGTAGCCATCATGTGTGAGGTGTGTACCTACTCCCGCTAGTATGGTAGTATATAAATGCAATGGGATTGTGTTGCCCTCTGGTGGTTGAGTTAAGTAAGTGTGGTGGAGGAGCAGAGATGAATTGAGTGAATGAGTTTTGTATGAGTTGTGTCGCCTACTGTATGTAATAGAGGAGATAGTGTGAACGCGCTGAAGATTTGGATTAGGTTTTTTCCTCTCAGTTATTGCTGGATCAAACTTTCCTTTCGTTAGGTTGTTGTTGTTGTTTTGCTCATATTATTCTAACAATTATTTTCACCATATGTGTTTCATTTTTGATCCTGTATCTGTGTAGTCATGTTATTATTTCATATTATGGATAATTACGATTATTTTATAGTATTTCTTCTTATAACATTTTGTACTAGGTATATAATATACTTCAACAGTTACCAGATATTGACCTAGATTTAAAATATATATATGTTTACATGAGAACACTTAATTTTCATGGTACTATCACACACTATAAATTAAACATAATGGGTCAATTGCAACCACTGATGGCCACTAGATTATCGCCAACTGGTCACTCATTAAACCATCAATACCAGCAAAATCACGCTCATAGATGATTTCAATAGCAAACATCATTTATTGTTTTATATTAAATTATGTTATTTTATGTTATTTTGCCATTTAAGGTGAAGCGTTTGTATGAAATATAGGCTATTTCTATATTGTAAATGTACATTCGTTAGCCTTGGTTGTACTAATGAAATATGTGACAAATGAAATAAAGGTTGTATCCGTTTTCTGATTGGTCAGAGCGCATCAATGTAGAGAAACACTTTAGGATTGATACCAGACAGCTGGTCCAATTAAACATCGACTTATCAGGAACTTCGGAAACCAACGCTGACGAATGTACATTTCCTTAGAGACATTATCACCGTTGTTATTCACTTTTTTATCAAAACTTGCATCAAGTCCGTTATAATGCCTAACAACGAGAGATCAACTGATCTGCTGTTTTATCCTTGTGTTTTCCCGTTGCAATCTAGTTTAGTTTAGCCCCGGTAACCTACAGGAGGAGCATGTTAAAATCTGCTTGTTGGTTAAAATCGAGCCAATGGATGCGTCCAGTCCGACTTCATAGTAGATGTTTTTTTAGCCAATAGCAATCAAGGCTTTGTGAGGTCTGGCAGGCGTCTGCAATGTAGTCTGCCTGGAATGTGGCCATTGACTGACGTATAGCTTGGATTGACTTGTCTTTCCCCACTCGTACATGATATTGTGGTTTACTGTGTACATCATTCTGTTTTTCCTACCTGTGTTTATCAGTTTTTATTTGGACTGTTGAGATGGAATAGAGGACCTGTTTTATTACGGAGTTAGTTGTGTTAAAAGAGAAAGTGGCCAAGTTAATTAAAGAATACTTAAGATAATGAACAAAATATGAGATTGACTGTGAAATAACAGAATTATCAAGCAATACAGATTTCAATCTCATATGCATACATATTGTAGATAAAGACCATGACTCCCAGTGGCGACACGGTCAATCAGGCAGGTGGGTCAGATCCCCACCTGTTTTGAGCCCCACCTGTTTAGCAAATATATATATATACAGTACCAGTCAGAAGTTTGGAACACCTACTCATTCAAGGGTTTTTCTTTATTTTTTTACTATTTTCTACATTGTAGAATAATATTGAAGACATCAAAACTATGAAATAACACATATGGAATCATGTAGTAATCAAAAAAGTGCTAAACAAATCAAAATATATTTTAGATTTTAGATTCTTCAAAGTAGCCACCCTTTGACTCGATGACAGCTTTGCACGCTCTTGGCATTCTCTCAACCAGCTTCACCTGGAATGCTTTTCCAACAGTCTTGAAGAAGTTCCCACATATGCTGAGCACTTGCTGGCTGATATTCCTTCACTCTGGTCCAACTCATCCGAAACCATCTCAATTGGGTTGAGGTTGGGTGAGTGGAGGCCAGGTCATCTGATGCAGCACTCCATCACTCTCCTTCTTGGTCAAATAGCCCTTACACAGCCTGGAGTTGTGTTTTGGGTCATTGTCCTGTTGAAAAACAAATGATAGTCCCACTAAGCACAAACCAGATGGGATGGCGTATTGCTGCAGAATGCTGTGGTAGCCATGCTGGTTCAGAGTGCCTTGAATTCCTAAATAAATCACAGACAGTGTCACCCCCACACCATCACACCTCCTCCTCCATGGTGGGAACACACACATCGGGGAGATTGTTCACCTACTCTGCATCTCACAAAGACATGCGCGGTTGGAACCACAAATCTCTAATTTGGACTCATCAGACATAAGACAGAGTTCCATCGGTCTAATGTCCATTGCTTGTATTTTTTTGGCCCAAGCAAGTCTCTTCTTATTGGTGTCATTTAGTAGTGGTTTATTTACAGGAGCAGCAACCACATCCCCTACAGGAGCAGCAGACTCAGGCGGCGGTAACTCAAGCACTGCTCGTTCAACAATATCTCTAACACTGCTTTCCTCACTTCAGCTTTCACTAAAAACCCTTGATATGGGTACAGAAAAGTGGTCAGCCAAAGCCTGTAGATCCTCTACGGCAATTCTCAAAAACCTCCCACGTAGGGTTTTCCAAAAATGCATCCAACTCAAAAGTAGCCATCCTAAACTAGCAACACGAGCCATCGAATACTGAACACACACAA
Organism: Coregonus clupeaformis; assembly: GCF_020615455.1. Lineage (NCBI taxonomy): Eukaryota > Metazoa > Chordata > Actinopteri > Salmoniformes > Salmonidae > Coregonus > Coregonus clupeaformis. The sequence goes on from NW_025536561.1 coordinate 45,032, forward strand.
AAAAAAACTGGTAGTAACAGCTGTCAAGCTCAACACTGAACCAGACACTAACTAATTTGCATGAGTAGCATGGGTATCAATGAGAATGATCCCGGACGAACCCCCACTTTATGTTACGAACCCCGTGGCTTTAAACGTCTAGGGTGGATGGACATGAGATCCGTAACATAATTCATGCAAATTAGACTCGTGACATGGAAAAGTGAGAACAAAAACTACACGACAACCATAAACTACCGTCAAACATAAAAGGTTTATTGCTGAGCACACGGTAAAGGTTTGGGGGAAAAAGGGCTGAGCAGGACCCAAGAAATGAAACAATAGTGTAAAACACCCCTAACCTGATCTTGCCTGCCTCAAGAACCGCTAAGCTACTGCTAATCATACAAAAGTACAGGGGGTGGTCCGCTCAGGTCTAACTAATGTTTTTAGACAGATTTCTTCCCTACGGGTAATGTACGCCCCAAGGGCAACTTGCTTAAACTCCCTTTTCCCAGAAACACACAAAGTTACCAAACAGAGTAATCAGCAAATGAGTGAGTACACAAAACACAACAGTATCCATACTCGCATACGAAAATAGTCTCTAACAAAGTTACCAAACAGAGTAACCAGCAACTTAGTGAGTAAACAAAACACAGGACATCACAGTATCCATACTCACATACGGAAATAGTCTCTAACAACAAACACAACTGACCGGCTTTTAAACAATGGGATGTGTGATTGAAAAACCAGCTACAGGTGGTGCAATGCAGAGGAATGTTCACTGATTGGTCCACCTTAGCAATCAGCAGACACCTCAACGACCACCAATCAGGAACATACCGGACACCTGTGATTAGGGCAGAAGGAGAGGAAAAACACAAAAAGACACAGGATACCTGTATCCGTAACAGACCAAGAAAGACTATACCAACAACAGGTTATTGAAAGAAAAAACATACTCAGCTAATCCTGTAGAAACAGTAGAGGTCCCTCCCCCTCACATTTTGTTGAATTAGTAAAAGCAACAAAACCCTGTGCCACATTTTTCTTCTTGCAAATAAGAAGTCCCCTGAATCTCCCTTGGAAAAGGCACACACACACACAACTTAAAGGGATGGTGCGTCATTTTGGCAGTAAAGCCTATTTTTCTACCCAGAGACAGAAGAACTCATGGATACCATTCGCATACAGAACAAAAACATTTAAATATATATCATGTACTCAACATATGTTCTAAATACATGAAAATGTCAAGAATCTCACATACATTTTGATAACATCACAATCACATTTTAATCCCACTTTGTAACACAATAACATGTGAAGCAATCCAAGGGGTATGAATACTTTTGCAAGGCATTGTATTCCTTTTTCTTTACAGATATGAAATCAGATGAAACAACCAGAAGAAATCAACAACACAGTTTCAGTTCAACAACACAGAATTGTTTAAAATAAAATACAGTACCTTCGTTACTGTCTGCTACCAAATGATTCTTTGTAGAGAATAATCAGCTGTACCTTCTTTACTAGCTGGTTCTTTGTAGATAATAATCAGCTATACCTTCTTTACTAGCTGGGTCTTTGTTGATAATAATCAGCTATACCTTCTTTACTAGCTGGTTCTTTGTAGAGAATAATCAGATGTACCTTCTTTACTAGCTGGTTCTTTGTAGATAATAATCAGCTATACCTTCTTTACTAGCTGGTTATTTGTAGATAATAATCAACTGTACCTTCTTTACTAGCTGGTTCTTTGTAGATAATAATCAGCTATACCTTCTTTACTAGCTGGTTCTTTGTAGAGAATAATCAGCTGTACCTTCTTTACTAGCTGGTTCTTTGTAGATAATAATCAGCTATACCTTCTTTACTAGCTGGTTCTTTGTAGATAATAATCAACTGTACCTTCTTTACTAGCTGGTTCTTTGTAGATAATAATCAGCTATACCTTCTTTACTAGCTGGTTCTTTGTAGATATATAATGTACAGATTAGATGAACTCACCAGCAGAGGAAAGGAGTTGGAGGAGGATGAGGAGGTGCAGGTACATGGTGGTGGACTGGCAGAGATCTAGATGTTGAGAGACTGCAGGCTTCTCCTCTCTATACAAACATAAATACCGAACGTGTTTTTGCATGGATTCCGCATCGCAGTTAGCTTTTGCCAGCTAGGACCACTATCTCTTGTTCTGGAATCTCACTTAACTGACAGGTTAAAGTTTGCTTGAAAGAGCCGCTAACCTAGCTAAGCTGCTAGCCATCAAGAGACAGGTTGAGCCTGCTTAACAGAGACGCTAAGCTGCTAGCCATTGTCGTGTATTGAGATTATGACGTAGTTAAATGTTTTTCTTGAAGAAATGGAATGTTGTTTATGTTAAGTTTGAATGTAGCAGTTGGAGGGTGAACGCCCCAGGGGAGACTGGTGATTGGCCAGAAGAGGGAGCCACCCATCTTTTTTGCATTGTTTATAAATAGGGGCTAGACACAGAAAGGGCAGAACGGCCATTTGCAATCTGGGACGCTGTTCTCCAGACACCAGCGGGTCTGCTAACATGCTGTAACCTTGTGATATTAATAAAAGCCTCTAATCATTGTGCAGCCTAAGCGGACTCTTTGTTGACAGCAATAATTGCCACCATTCACCCGATACGACAAATGGCGCCCAACGTGGGGCTTGTCTGCACCTCTCCTCTGTTTCATTCAGCCGCCAGGCTAACTCGCTTTGAAGCCATGGCCAGACAAGGGTGAGTTTTTCTTACCGGTTTGGAGCTTGTTAGGTTTTGATACTGCGTGTGTACACTGGAGGGGTGTACCATACGACCGAAATGTGCCTCATGTGGCGTTATTGCGGTCGACTAGAGTCTGTAATAATATATTCCATTGGTAAACGGCAGATAATTGGAAGTTTAGAGCATAAAACGGTAGGAATTAAGTATTGGCAGTGTACAATTAAGGCAGATATGCGCATTCATTAGGGCACTGTATGCTTAAAGATCTTCCAGGGGGCCATTTTTAGATAATGGGCCGACAAATCCGCTTGCACGATAGAATGTGCAGTCGGTGGGTTTTAAAGAAAACTCGGTTTGATGGGGTTTATCTGATTGTGATTATGGTTCTGACTTTCGTCCGACGGGGGTTTGATTGGTCTAATTTCTCGGTGAAATGGTCATTAATCCACGGTAACACAAAATGGTAGGAAAATATGTTAAAAAGAAAATGGGCAGTGCAGGATGCTTATTTGTGTGGTAGGCCGCAGTTAGCTAAAGGCTAAGGCTAATGTTAATGCTAAATGCTGGAGTGTACATTGTACATAGCGGCTAATGCTAAATGCTAAGGCTAAATGCTAATTGTGTTGCGTGCTACATGCTAACGTGTCCTTAGAGGTCCTATTGCGATAGGATAAGCCTCTTAAACTTGTTTGTGTGTCGGTGGAATTCAAAGTTCTACGCAAATGTGAGCTCTGTTATGTGTAATTGTTCGATTATAAGTTATAAAATAGTGAAGCTGTAGCGTAATGCTATCGTTCTATTGTCTGAGAATCGTATCATTGAATGCATTTGCGCATGCGTCTAATTTTATGACACTACACTACAAAACGTGGGAGTTGTAGTTTATGGCACGAGATTATGAGACGTTTGGTTCCGGTACTAAAAAACTACAAAATGTTGTTTACTAAAACTACAAAACGGGATTGTGGGTAACGTGTCATATTCTGTGGGGTTACACTGCAGGGGGAGAAATAGCCACAGACAAAGAGGAGAGATTTTAACGCGAATCTTATAGTTTAAAGCGGCTGGTGTTTGAACATGAAACTATTTGTTGAGATGTAGTGAATTTATACATTAAATATATGTTACGGAGTTAATAATGAATTAAATTAAATGATGATTAAAAATAAAATAAAAAATGTTTTTGAGCGATCTATATAGTTCTGAGTTTAGTCTTAGAGTGAATAATGGGTGAACGAAGGAATGTTGAATATGGTTGAGATAACTCAGTGATTGCAGTAACTACTAAAATCTTTTTCTGTGTCTCTGTTTTTGTCATATGAGAGGCAATAGGACGAGACGACAGGAGGGAGAGAGAGAAGGAGAGGGGGTGCTGACGTGCGTCACGTGACAAGGTGTGACGCAGGCAGAGGATCAGATATCAGGCTAGTTCACAAAAAAAAAAAAAATATTTGATGTTATGACAATTTCACATAGGCTTGGCAAATACTATTTCATTAAAAATTGCATTTTGGAGGCTATGTGCATCACTTGGGTTAATTACAGATGTGTTGGGAATCAAGGACTGACATTATTCTGTAAAATTAAGATAAGGGTTTATGGGAATTGTAGTGTTGAAGGATTAGAGGCTTTGGTTTGGGATTGCTTTGAAGTTGACTAACTTACATTTACTTGCATTTGATGGGTTGTTGTAAGATATCCACCACTAATTGATAAATTGGTGACATAGGATATAGGAATAAAAATTGGTTTTAATTATTCATGATTTTTAATTGATTTATTTAAAATAAAAATACATTTTTTTTTTTTTTGGGTTGTTTGGGTTATATTAATAATTGAAGGGGGAAGCCATAGGCTATATAGTCTAAAAATAAAAATAATTCACGATAAAGGAATATAAAAGGGTTGTTACAATGGGGAGAAAGGACAGCAAGGCTATGAAAGTTATTACATCCCGGTTGATATAGTACAAAAATGGTAATCCTTTAGTTAAGAGTAGTAAGTTAGGTTATCCGCAAATGAAACAAAAGTTGCCCCTTCATTCTCAAAAAAAATGATAAAAGATTCCAGCGATAAGATAAACAGAGGTATAGAGAAGGTGACAGGAAAAACTAATGGCAGAAGTTAGTACACCTTTCTCTCACATACGGATTCAGCAAAAAGACACCCACCTTACGAGAAGGAAGTAGAGCTTAGGGATGTTTATCCTCAGCTTCCAGGGATCATCCAGGAGGGTGATTGTTGCATCAGAGATGAAGATGAATAATAGATAGAGGACAAGCAGAAACGACAATGAAGATGAATCCAGAACTCCAGAAGGAAGAAAATGAGATGTCTGAAAGAGAAGAGTGAGGTTAGGAAGATGGAACTTGAAGAGGACGATGATGATCAGAGTGATGGAGAAGAGATCATGGGTGGATATGACTCTGTGATCAGAAGGAAGTTGGCAAGAGAGGAAAGAAGGATACTAGAGATTTGATCTCTGATGGAAGTTGAAGGAAGAAGGATACAAGAGATTCGAGTTCAGATGAAGACAGCGAAAAAGAGGAGACTGAAGGTGCTGTGTATTCAAAAGGAGTTTGTCCTACAAGGACTGGCACAGAAGAAATAGAAGGAGATATAGACCGATGCTTATCAGGCCTGGAGGAAGCGAGGACTTTGGGAGAGGTAAGAGAGCTAGAGGAACAGCTCGAGACGCTGAAGACAGAAGGAGAAAACCTGCTGAGAAAATAATCCCAAGAATTGGAGGAGAAGAAGAATACATTGAGGCCAAGATGCTGAAGAAAAGTAAGAACATGATGGAAGATGATATTTCGAGGACAGTGCTTAGAATATAAGCTGTTGAAGAATCCTGATATGTCAACAACAAAGAACAGGACGAAGAAACTCTTAAAAAAAACTCAATCATACAACTGGTGGAGAAGAGAAGCTTTGGTTATGAAGAATCAGAGTGAACCAAATCAACAATCACTGTTACAGCTTCAACTGAACAATATCAAATGCAATTGTACCCAGCCAAGGGGGTACAGGGTTCCATATCCACAGCCAGCGTTTCTGGACAGACACAGAATTGGAGAGGAAGAGGACGAGAAGGCTTAGAAAGGAGGAGGAAGATTTCAGCTACACTTCCAGCAACTTTCAGAAGACTGTTCATAATTGTGGACAGGTTGGTCCCTCACTTTACCTGTGAGTGCAATGGGCCAGGAGGAAACAACAGAGAACATTTTAAGGAAGATACAGGGGCCATTCAAGATCACCCTGTTCTCCAGGTGAACTCCTAAAGATTCTAGAGTGCCTAGAAGATACGAAGGGGGGTGTCAGCTGATAGCATCGATTAGAGAAGAAGAGAAAATATCTAACAATTGAAGTAAAAAGAGGACTATGAGAAGTGATAGTGAATAGTGGAAAACTTACTGTGTTCAGCCTAAAGAGGTTAAACATCTCACTCTGCAAAATTAACTAATTAGGATAGGGATTTGAGGTAGTAAAACAGTTAATTACTCCTAGGGAACCAATTGAGCTAGTGCTATAAAAAAATCAAGGAGAAATTAAAATAGACATACTAATATTAGAGCATATAACCTATTGCAGTATTGGGAATAGATGCATGGTGTAAATTGAACTGTACAATAGGATGTACACTAAACGGCTGTCTGGTAGAAGATTTTAAAAAGTAGGGTTTTTTGGGAATCATATTTGTTTAAAAGATCATATCATAGGAAGGATGATAATCTATTAGGACTGCCTGATTAGACAATCTGTCTGAAAATAAAGTTAAAAGGGGGTGACTGTTATTCTGGGTTACATTCTTACACCAAGAGATTTCAGGCTAGGCTAAAAGGTGTTTAGTCGTTTGCCAAGTCTGTGTGTAAAGAAGTCAGAAGCAGGTGGGGACTTTCCCAATCACATATTCTAAAAATTGGGGGTAAAGGGATTTTGTGAATAAATCAGTGGGAAAAGGTTTTTAAAGGTTAGGAGAAAAGATTTGATTAAAAAGTTAGGAGAACTAGGTTGAAGGAACTCTAAGACAGTAAGCTAAGTTTAAAAGTTAGTAGTAAGAGAGAGAGAACAGTGGTGAAGGACACTTTAGAGTAGGGAGATCAAGGTAATTATAGGTGTATTTTTTATAATCAAAAGTTTGAAAGTCAGGGATTAGAGATAGGACTGAGAGTTGGGAAAAGTGACACTAGTGGTGATAGATGGAAGTACAAGCAAAGAGTTCAAAGCTTTGGGAAACGGATTAAGTAACAATAAGGACATTAACACTTCAGTCTATTAAAACAACAGTGAGAAGCAATTTAACTCTTTTCAACATTGATAGTTATTAAAGCCATAAATATATCGACATTTGACTATAAGGGAACCAATATCTCCAGCACCCATTTTAGGGGGAAAAAAACTTATTAGGGTTAGGATGGGGACGTTCCCTCCCACATGGAGAGAGATAATTATGGAGAAGAAGTATTGTTATCAGGACCAGAGTGTAGAAGCGGGTGCCCCCTAGTGAAAGAAAGTATATTTTGCTACAACAATAAGAGGGTTGTGAATGATTGTTCACTTATGTTGCGTAAATGTTACAGAGAAAGATCAGGGGAGAATATATGTGTACTTATCTAGTGTGGTTAAAATTTGTTCCGGTTAAGAATTATTGGTTAAAGGGCTATGTAATCTCAGAAAGTGACGCTTATAATGGAAGATTTGAAGTCTGCTGAAGTTTCCCACAGTCACCAAAGGAGGTCAGGAAGAATATGTTACAGTAGTCACTCCAACAGTAGATAATACAGAGTATATTGGTAACTTTCCCACTAGAAGTAATTAAGAGTGTTGATACATCAACTAAATCAACTACTTTAACAGCAGTAACTTTGGAAGGGATTAATGATACGATGGCAATAGCAAATGTAGGAAGTATGACACCGACAACAACTTTTCTGAAATTAAAGGGGGTAGCAAGAAGGACTCAGGGGTTTATGTTACGGATGGAGAGTGCTGTCAATGATAGTACGAATAGGGTTAAAATAGGAGAGCAGATAGTAATAGAGATAATATAGATTCATCTGAAATAGTGAATGAGACTATCATGGAGGTACAGGATGAGGTCTTTGATTTTAATGTAGGGGAGGAGAAAAACTTAAATGCATGTAGTTTGATTCTTCTGTTGTGAAAATTAGAGATAGATGGCCAGGTAGGAATCTTTGGTTCCAGCGGTTAACTCATTCCGTAAGATCAGTGAGGAATCTTGAGGGTCCATGTCCGTTGAGAATTCCAGACAAACATGTTAGAGACGGTCGCTCGACCTCTATCAAGTGTGTGTCAGTCTTATGCGTTGTCATGACTGTGGTATCAGCAACAGTGGCGGCTCCTGAAAAAATTCTCAGGGGGGGCAATTCTTCTGATGATTTAGGTGACCTACACACATTTTAAAAAAGATATGTCCAGCAACAACATGAAGACAGGGGCAGCATATAAGTCAATACCAGAAGTATTTATTGACCGATCTCAAAAAGTGTTGGCTTACCATGGTTGGTGGAGCCCTCAGTTTCATCTTTGCCTTGCAAAAGCTAACTCAAACACTCCGCAAAAACTTCACACACCTGGATTAGCCGGCTGAGGATGTGCAGCGGTTCTTGCCTAACCTCATCGTTGTAGTGGCGGACAGCTAGCCTGTATCCTCGTACAGTTGAGTGGTAATGTTCACTCTCCCCAAAGCAGAGACAATCTCGCAAACAGCTATCCATGTGGGTCTTTGACAGCTCATGTTTCTTAATCTTTCCTGAAAGATGGTGCATGTCCGTTACCCACACCAGTCGTTCAAGCGGGAGGTGCTGTCTAGCGCGTGCCGCCTTCAGGGTGAAAAGAGTAAGCAGGGGGTAGCAGAATACTGCATTAGCTACATCATGCAGCCTGCTAGCCAGGTTTTTCGTTAGAGCCAATTTTTGGAAAATCCTCGGGTGTGGACTTCCCCCTTTAGTAGAAACCTCTGTTGAATTATTAAATTTGGTCTGGGAGGCCTAATTGTTTACGTTGCCAATTTATCTTGATTTTGTTACACGACAAAAAGTAACTTATTTCAAAGAGACAATCGAAAGTTGCACTGAACGCTTTATAGCCATCTTGACAGTAGTACGTGAATTGATTGACGCTGCTTACCCGCTCTTTTCTTAGTTACGTTCAGGTTATGTTACTTATGACGCAAAGCGTAGTGCAAGCCCTCAGAAACCCATAGAGATTGTATTGAAAGCTCTGATATTTGAAAAAAATAGATTTTACATGGGGAGTCTATGAGAGACTTCTGGGCTATTTTCAACCTGATTGAAATCGCCCCAAAAGAGGGGCATTTGAAGTACGACTTTGCCTGATTGGACATTTAGTGGCAGATCAGATGTATAGATTAGAACACTGATAACTACTGTTGCCGTGATATAATTGATTAGAAAAAAAATCCCTTCCTTTTCCCGTTTGGCAGTGCGTCGCCCATATCGCCCTAATGAACACACCGCCCCTGATCAGCAACAATCAATGACCGATAAAATAATGTCGTTGTCAAAACATTTGTTTAAGCCTAGGTTTAGGTGTTAATGGGTTAAGTGAATTAACTTATGTGAATTTGTTGGATGGTAAAGAAAAATCAGGTAACAGCAAACCCTGGAGCATTGGGAGATGAAACCATTTGAGGGCTAAAGTTTTTTGTTCTAATAAAACATATGATATAAAGTGGTATGTTTATGGGAATATCGATTGTGATGATTATGTGATGACTTTGGATAAGCACGAACATAAGGTTAGAGAGGACAAATATAATGTAACTTTTATGTTCCAGTTAGTAAGTGAAGAGCAGGACTTTGATGGTTAAAAATATTAGCTTTTGCCTGTCAATGTAACTATTGGGAATTTTAGAGATACTTTGAGGGTTTGTGGTGACAAAAGCATATATTCTTACACCTATGGATGGACAGGATGTTGTTACATGTCAACGTTCGAAGCCTTCATATTAGAGTTTCTACCATTAAAGAGGTACCGGACACAGATAAATCTAGGGTTGGAAATAGGATGAAAAGAAGACATGGTGCACATGTCATAGTCTTCAAGCCTATCATTGAAGGATGAGTCCAAGGAGAAGGGGGACTTTTCCATGGTATTAAACATTTAGGGAAGATCATATTGATGAAATAGTTATAACTTTGAGTCCAGATAGTTCAGATAGTTAATATGCATTGAAGAATATAAGGGATGCATTTGGGAGATCTGAGGGATGATACTGCACAAGTCTTGGTTGCAACGATCAATTAGGCCAGTAGGGGCAGTGATAGGTTTCAGATTCTAGTTACAGCTTTGATAGCACTGTGTGTGAGGTTTAGATTTGTTACTGACCTTTGAGAAAATGAGATTGAGAAAGGTTAGGAGTGATGCCGGAGAACAACACTCTCAGATGCACGGTTGACTGTTCCTGATCTGGATGAAGATGGACAAGTGGAACTGAATGGATAAATATCTCATTTTTGATGTTTTGATCATTTTTCAAATTTTTTTTTTTTTCAATATTAGGGTGATTTTTGGTATGATTTTATGAATCCAAAGGGGGAAATGGGTTAATGTGATTCATACATCATTTATATATCATTCTATATTCTTAGTTGATATTGATGTTCAAATTTGAAAGTGTTGTTTTTGCAAAAGATACTGTTTGGTCTCCTTTTCTTCCAGAAGCATTTTGGGGGAACATGTGGAGACGAAATACTCAAACAAGGACAATATTATGAGAAGGGACAATATGACTGGAGGAGATGAAACAAGGAGGGAGTGTGGCCGATTCCATCATCAACAAATCCATTACTGGAAGAGGGAGACTACGGGGGGATGAAGTTATGGTGGACTACATTCCAGTGTCTGCAATGAAAATAGACATATTCTGATGTGTAATACATAATTGTGTCATATTCTTA
>NW_025536562.1:0-55698 GCF_020615455.1 Coregonus clupeaformis
CAGTATCTTTTGCAAAACAACACATGCAAATTAAAACATCAATATCAACAATAATATAAAATGATATATTAAAATGATGTCTAAAATGAATCACATTCCATTCCCCCTTTGATTCATGAAAATACTAAATATCACAATAATATGTAAAGGCGTGAAAAGTGATGGGATGTTCAAATGAGTCTCTCTCATCAACCTCCATCAGTCCCTTGTTCTCTCCATTGAAATAGTAACTTGATTAACAACAGGCATCTGAATCATTGTCTCCAGATATCCTGACTCCAACCCATCTCAATATCCTTTGAGCCTTAAGAGTAATAACAAAGTACAAGCAAAACATCCCACACAGCCCTTTGGAGCTGCTGCTAAAATCTGAACTGTCACTGCTCCACTAGGCCTAACGTCTTACCTTAAGCCTTTCGCTGACCATCAAGCTCCTTCAGATCGACCAAAGCGCGTATATATTCTTCAATGCATCTATAACACTAAGCCGTTGTGCCGGAACTATCAGGATAAAATTGCGTCATCCCCGTCAAGTTTAGCCAAACGCCATACCTTGTTTGGCTAAAATATGAATCAGAAGCCATGTCATGTTTCAACAGCGTCATCTGTGAGCTTTAACTTTGGAGTATTGTGAGGAAGACTTTTAAACCCTCGATGTCGTTTCATTTGCAAAAACCCTGCCAAAGTATAGTTAATCTTATCAATGTGATCTGCCAAAAATATTACACCATACCATGGAAAAAGTCCAAGTCCCACACTTCTCTCCTAGACTTATCCTCCAATGGTGAAGGATTCCAAATTCATGAAATTGTCGCCATTTCCCCTTTCACCTATTTCCAGACCTAGAATCAGTTTTAGCAGTGTCCGGTACCTCCCCCTTTTGAATGGTATTAACCTCATATATGGAAGCTTAGCGTCGACATGTAACAACATGCCTGTCCATCCCTAGAGACAGAATATATAGGCTTTATCCCACAAACCCACCAAATATCTAGAAAATTCCCAACTAATCACATTGCCAGGCAAAAGCCGAGTCTTTCACAGCTATAATCTGCTCTTCTTACTAAATGGAACATTAAAAGTGACTTTATATATCTCATCACTAACCTTACTGTCGCCAGCTTATACCCAAAGATCATCATATAATCAGCACAATCTGATACTCCCATAAACATCCCGGTCCATCATATGTTTTATTTTGAACAAAAACAGCTTTTAGCCCTCCCCAGGTTTTACATCCAGTGCTTCGAGGAATCACTGTTAACAGATTTTCCTTCGATCTAACACATTCACATAGGGTAATTCATTTAACCAGAGATTACCTTTATCCTATCCCAGGTGTTCCTTAAAGAGGTGGGGTTTCAAATGTACGGAAGGTGGTGGGTGGCTCCAGCACATGTCCTGCGTCGTGCAATGGAGCTTGTTCCACCATTGGGGTGCCAAGCAACAGTTAGTTTAAGCTGGGCTGGGGCGGGAACTGATCGTCTCCCGCCCAGAGAAGGAGCCAGCAGGCCAGGTGGATGAGGCATGTGCCTCGTTTTGGTGTCGGGACTTGATTCACCAGTGCAAGTGCCGTTCCCCTCACTGCTCCTAGGCAAGCACCTTTCCTGGTCTTGCTGCGGATCGCGGGCTTCAGCGCTGGAAGGCGGTGGAGTGTTGGAGGAGGGGTGACTGGAGAGAACTTGGGAAGGTTGAACACCACCAACGCGGCATTCTGGATGAGTTGTAGGGGTTTTAATGGCACAGGCCAGGAGCCCAGCCAGCAGCGAGTTGCAGTAATCCAGGCGAAGGAGATGGCAAGTGCCTGGATTAGGACCTGTGCCGCTTCCTGTGTAAGGCAGGGAGTCGCGCATACTCTCCGAATGTTGTAGAGCATGAGCCTGCAGGATCGGGTCACCGCCTTGATGTTAGCGGAGAGCGACAGGGTGTTGTCCGGGGTCGCGCCAAGGCTCTTCGCACTCTGGGAGGAGGACACTGCGGAGTTGTCAACCGTGATCCGAATCATCGAGCGGGCAGTCCTTCCCCGGGAGGAAGAGCAGCTCCGTCTTGCCCAGGGGTTGCAGCTTGAGGTGGTGATCCGTCATCCCATCGCTGATATATCTCGGCCAGACACGCAGGGATGCGGTCGTCACCTGGTTATCAGAAGGGGAAAGGAGAGGATTGGGTGTGTGGCGTCGGCGTGCAACTTTTGATAGGAGAGGCCATGGCATGAGGATATGACAGAGCCAAGTGACTTGGTGTATAGGGAGAAAAAGGAGAGGGCCTAGGGCGCGGAGGCCTGGGGGGACACCGGTGGTGAGGGGCGCGTGGTGTGGAGACAGCCTCATCGCCACGCCACTTGGGGGAGTGGTCAGGTAGGGCGCAATCCAGGAGTGAGCCGCATGCCGGAGATGCCCAGCTCGGGAGAGGGGGAGAGGAGGGATCTGATGGTTCACTGTATCAAAGCAGCAGACAGGTCTACTGAGGACAAGAGCAAGAGGAGAGAGAAAGTTAGCTTTAGCAGTGCGGAGAGCCTCCGCGACACAAGAAAAACAGTCTCAGTTGAATGACCAGTCCTGATAAACGACTGGTTTGGATCAAGAAGGTCATTTGGGAGAGATAGCAAGAGGTTGGCTAAAGGCGGCTGCGCTCCAATAGTTTTGGAAAGAAAAGAAAGAAGGGATACTGGTCTGTAGTTGTTGACATCAGTGGGATCAGTGTTGGTTTTTTGAGGAAGGGGTGCAACTCTGCTCTCTTGTTGAAGACCCAGAAGGGACATGGCCAGCGGTCAAGGTATCAGTTGATCAGCCGGGTGAGAGTAGGGGAGAAGGTCACGGAGATGGTCTGGAGAAGAGGGGAGGGGATGGGGGTCAAGCGGGGGCAGGTTGTTGGGCGGCCTGCAGTCACTGGTCGCAAGATTTTATCTGGAGAGAGAGGGGAGAAAAGAAGTCAAAGCACAGGGGTAGGGCTAGTGTGAGCCAGGACCAGCTAGTGTCATTGGGGCTTTACTGCGAGATCGGATGTCGTCCAACCTTCTTTTCAAAGTGGTTGACAAAGTCATCCACAGAGAGGGAGGAGGATTCAGCAGTGAGGGAGGGTGTGGAAAGAGGCTTCTAGGGTTAGGGGCAGATGCTTGGAATTTTATAGCGTGGTAGAAAGTGGCCTTAGCAGCAGAAACCAGATGAAGAAAATGTAGAGAGGAGAGGAGATGAAAAGATGCCAGGTCGGCCGGGAGTTTGATTTTCTTCCATTTTTCCGGCTCAGCTGCCCGGGCTCTGTTCTGTGAGCTCGCAGTAGAGTCATCCAGCCACGGAGCTGGAGGAGGACCGAGCCGGCCGGGAGGATAGGGGACACAGGGGAGTCAAAGGATGCAGAAAGGGAGGAGAAGAGGGTTGGCGAGGAGGCAGAATCAGGAGATTGGAGGGAAGGATTCAGCCAGAGGGAAGAGATGATAGTGTGGAAGAGGAGGGGTAAGTAGGAGGAGGGAAGGTTGCGGCTGACACGTTACCATCTGTGTAGGGGCAAGTGAGTAGTGTTGGAGGAGAGCGAGAGAGAAAAGGATACAAAGTGGTGGTCGGAGACATGGAGGAGTTGCAGTGAGATTAGTAGAAGGCAACATCTAGTAAAGATGAAGTCAAGCGTATTGCCTGCCTTGGTGGGTGGGGGGGGATGGTGAGAGGGTGAGGTCAAAAGGAGAGGAGTGGAAAAAAGGAGGCAAGAGAAGTAGAGTCAAATGTGGGCCGGTAGGGAGGTTGGGAAATCCCCAAAACTGTGAAGGTGAACCATCCTCAGGAAGGAACTTATCAGGGCGTCAAGCTCATTGATGAACTCTCAAAGGAACCTGGAGGGCGATAGATGACAAGGATATTAAGCTTAAATGGGCTAGTGACTGTGACAGCGTGGAATTCAAATGAGGAGATAGACAGATGGGTTGGGGAAAAATTGAGAATGACCACTCGCCGGAGGGTGGGGATTCCTGTGCCAGCACCCACTCTGACCAGATGCTCTCGGGAGCTATGCGAGAACACATGGTCAGGCCGAGGGAGAGCAGTAGGAGTAGCAGTGTTTTCAGTGGTAATCCATGTTTCCGTCAGCGCCAGGAAGTCGAGGGGACTGGGGTAGCATAGGCTGGGATGAAAGTCAGCCTTGTTGGCGGCCGACACGGCAGTTCCAGAGGCTGCCTGAGTCCTGGAACTCCAGGTGTGTGGTGCGTGCAAGACCACAGGGTAACAGAGGCAGCAGCCACGCAGCGGTGCATGAGCGTTTGTGTAGCCTGTGCTGGAGAGGAGAACAGGGATAGGCAGAGGCATAGTTGACAGGCTGCAGCCAATGATGGCTACAATAATGCAGAAGAGATCGGGAATAAACCATGAACTAAACATACAAGGAAAGGAAGAGCAGGCACTCCCTCACCAAAAAAAAAAATATATATAACTCTCCCAACTTCCACCTCGAAGCTATAATTGTTTCACTCTGAACCACCGTAGTAAACCCTTCCCAACTTCCACTTCAGAAATTAGAATTGTTTGTTCAAGCTTCCAGCAACTGTATCAGTCTGTAATTAACATACACAGCTAGCAACCACCTACATTAATGCCTCAGATGAGGTAAAAAACAGCTGAATGGTGCGGCAGCTGGCTCAATCACAGGTACTCTTAAGCTATGAAATAACATTGAAACAATTAACCCACAGTTGCAAAAAGTTACAGTAGCTGCCCGTCGCTAGCTAGCTGGCTAGCTTTGTTGGTCCAAGTAGTGGGTAAAGGGGCAAAGTGACATATGTCCTCTGTGTTTTATTTACTCTTGGAGTGATTACTGTAATATACTGCTATACCTGAACTCCTTTGGTGACTGTGGAAACTTCATCAGGCTTTAAATATTTCCATCATAAGAGGTCACCTTAACGAGTTACATAGCCTTCCAACCAGTAATTCCTAACCCGAATTAACAAATTTAACGCTGGCTCTAAATAAGTACACGTATATTCTCCTGATCTTCCCATGTAATATTCATAAAATAAGAGAACAATCCTATAACACTCTCCTAGTTGTAAAAATATACTTTCACTTTGACTAGTGGCTTTTAGCTGGCTACTTCTGGTCCTGATAAAAACGCTTCTTCTCCATAATTATCTCTCCACGTGGGAGGAATGTCACCACCCCCACTCCGTCTCTCACATCTACAAGGAAGATGGGCTGTACTTACACCATCCTAACCCTATTGACAGTCTTTTCTTCTAAAATTGGTGTTGGAGCGATTTTCTGAAGCGCATTGTAATCAAATGTGATAAACCTAATAACTGTCAATGTTGAAAGGTTGAATTGTTTTCTCACTGTTGTTTTGTATTAGGCTGAAGTGTTGTTGTCATTGTTGTTGATTCATATATCTTCCCTACACACAGGAGCTCTTTACGTATTTCCGTCTATCACCACTAGTGTCACCACATTAACTCTCAGTCCCGACTCTAATCCCTCACTTTCAAAAACTGTGGATTATAAAAAATACATTTATAATCACCTTGATCACTCCCTGCTGCTGAGAATTGTACACTGGACTGCAATCACCCTCAATCTTCATCTTCTCTTATCATTCAGCAATACACTTACTTTCTCCAACGCAACTTCTCCTAACAGATGCGTATACTCCCTGCCATAGCTTATCTTCCCTCTGACTCTAAATTTCCCGCTTCCCGCTGTTCTCTCTCATGCACTGGCATGGAAGGCTGAGCTGATTTCCTGAGGTGCTTCATTACCTAGTTTTTGTAGCGTTTTTGTTCTGACTTTTCTCTGCCCTGATCTAGGCCTTTACTTTGTCTACTCGAATCACCAGCTTCTCCTGTAACAGAGTTGCCCTTGGTGATCTCCGCGGTTTCACATTCCACTGAAATATTCCCTGTTGTTTCCTGGGGGCGTGTTGAAAATCAATGTCCCCCAAATCTCCTTTCCTTTCCATCCATTTACAATAATCTCTCGGCATCATCAAAGTGTACACATTATCATCAGCGTTGTCCACAACATGGACAATCTCTCCTTCTGGGTTTTGACTCTGGATATTGTCATGCACATCTCTCCTTCCTGCCTGACTCTTCCCTATCTTCATCCCTGTCTACTTGAGCCTTCAACGTCCTGTCTCTCTACGCGTGGCACCTCTTACTCCAGGCGCTTTACACTCAATGTGACAAATGATACCACGTTGGAGATCCTTTACCCGGGACAGCTGTTCCCAGTACTGCGAACAACTTCAAATGGTCACTTCACGGCGTTCATTATACCGCTTCCCTTCTAAATACCTTCCAACCACCTTGTCCCCAGGTTGCACTGTAGTCCTTTTTTGCTCATCAAGCTTCTTCTGACCCTCTTCTTTTCTTTTGCCTGTCAGAAAATATGTGGACTAACTTTTTGTAAAAATTGGCCTTATATATATAGATTGCGCTCTCATTTCATCTTACAAAAGAGCCAAGCTTGGACTTTATTGTTCGCAAGCAAGCGTAAGCATCTTCTTCCTGTGACCAGTTCATGGGTGTCATCGTAGATCACGCAACTCACTGAGCAACACACTCATTAATGCTAAAGAGCGCCCGCTATCGGTTGAACCCTTATGCTGGCAAATTTTGACAATACGATTTTAAAGACACCGTTCATTTTTCACAAATCCTTGACTTTTGTGGGTGATAAGCTGCTCCAGAGCGTTGCTTAATTCCACATTTTTTGAAACATCAATTTCACTGATTTGTCCACAAATTCTCTCCCATTGTCTGAGGATATTCGATCGGGAAGTCCCCACCTGCTTATGACACAAGAACTTAGCAACCAACTGAGCATCTTTTGCCGGTTGGACAGGGCCTCCGACCATTCGTGAAAATCAATCTACAACCACCAACATGCATCTTTCCCATCAGCTGGTTTTATCATATCAACAAAGTCGATAACCATCTCACGCACAGGACCTCTACGGTGTGAATGCGACCAGGAAGAACAGTCACACCTCCTGCGGGAACATTATTTTTCAGACAGATTGTGCACCTGCCTGTAACCCTTAGTCAGCCTGTTCAAGCAAATATGGTGCCCATAAAACCATACTCCCTTTGTTGATCTTTCTCCTAACCTCCCCCTTGCAACATGAGCCTAACCCATGTGCTTCTGAATCATCCAGACCCTAGTGGGTCTATAGTGCGCTACTATCAACCCCTCTTGGTTTCTCCAAAGACCAGTAGCATCTTTGGCCCAGGCTCGGTCCAGCCACCAACTGTTTTGTCGATCGTGATAAGCTTCCTGCATCAAAATCCCACATCCTTAAGCGTAATTTTGTCTTCCAAGTCCACTCCATGAGTGACCAGAAAAACTTTTGCCCAATTTGTCCCGCTCCTGTGTGGCTTTTGCAGCTTCATTAGCAGCTTTGTATACCTTATGTGACTTTTTGACACATCTGTTTTATGAGATGCACGCTTAGCTACTCAGCTATCTCTTTAGGCTTCAATAGCACGCCAACAGTTTCATTATTTGCGCATGATGTTGTATCCAGAGAACCATCGTTTTTCTTAAACCCTCGACCTTTCCACACTGCTCCAAACAAATGACATACGCTATGTGCATATGCTGAATCAGAGTGTATGTAAGTCGCTCGCTTTCCTTCTGCTATCAAACTAATGCTCCTGTGGCCCCACAAGTTCAGCAAGTTGTGCAGACGCCTATTACTTGCCGCTTTTCACATCAAATCCAGTTCTTGAAAGCTCACTGCATAGCCCAGCACACAATTTATCTCCCACACGATAACAAGACCCATCGGTCCAATACTCCCGGGTCTGCCTCACGTCAATGGAAAGGCTTGCAAATCCGATCTAAACTCGAGAGTTTTCTCTGCTTCTTGGACACAATCATGTGGCTCCACCATCCTCTGAAGTTTGAGCAAATTCTCGCGGCTAGATTCACGATATCACCTCACTAGGAGTGACATCTTCCTGCTCTAAGAGCCTTTGATAGTCTCTGAGCCTAGGCATAGTCAGTGTATATTTTCCATAGTTTAGAAGATTTCTGAGACTATCAGTGGGTGAATTGTTACTGGGGTACCCATCGTAAACAGATGATGCTTTATACGGTGAATATACTCCTACCATTGCTCTGTAGCACAGTGGTAGCCCTAGTTCTACTTCTGAATAGGCAGTAGAGTAGTAAGAAATAGGCTGAAGATTCGTCCCTGTGCCTGTCGTCTGACAAAGAACTGCACATACATATTTACCTCCAGTAGAAGTGACACATATAGCAAAAATTCTTAAATAGTCTGGTAGTGTGAGTGCAGGACTGCCTCCTGAGCTTCTGGTTTTTGAGTGGTTTTCAAATGCCACACTCCTGTGTCCAAGAAAGATTGCTATGGGGTTGACCATTTTCCAGTATCCTTAACCATCTCTCAGGTCCCGTCAAAATAGCATAGCTCTCAACCCAAGCTGAAGAATAGCCAGCAATACCTCAAGAAGTATCATCATCTCTCTGACAGTTCTAGGATTCGGAGCCTTCCGAATAGCTTCCAATTGACCGTCGAGTAATGCTTCTGTGTCCATGCGTTATTTTTTCTGACTCAAATAAACAACCTTCTCCTGCCAATAGCCTTGCAGCTCTTCCTGTGAAAACCTTATGCCCCTTTTCTGCCCAATACACTGTAGCAATTTAATTGAGTCTCTATGACATGTTTCCTTATTCTGTCGAGCAGATAATTATATAATCTACGTACTTTGAATGACAGTGCTTTGCAATATCTGATCTATCCCCTACCAAATCATCCTTCAGTACTTTATTGAAAATGTGCGGGCTATGCTTGTACCCTTGTGGCAATCGCACTGTACTCATAGAACTGTCCCTTATATGTGAACGCAAATAAACCCTGACTTTCTACACTAAGTGGAACACAAAAGAATGCACCACATAAGTCTAACACCGTAAATATGCCTAGTCGCATCAGGAGAATTTGAGGCTCAAGGTATGCAGGTACTGGACTTCTGCTGGAAAGTCAGTCACTACCTCATTCCACCGCTCTCAAATCATGAACCACACGATAAGTTTCATCTGTTTTTTTCACAGGCAACAAAGGCAGTGTTCTCTGAGGATTTTTGTTGTCGCTTTAAACACCTGCTGCTTTGGAGTCCTTCAATTTGTGGTTCAATCCCGCTTGGATTGCTGAGGCATAGGAGGAAAAAGACTGAAGGAGAAGAAGGGATTTGTTGAGATTTGGCCCCGATGACTTCCGTCTCGCTTCCGCATTGTCTCCGATACTGCTGTGCTGTTTTGTTTGCTACTTGGCTACCTGCCAAACTATTCCACGTTTCACTTTTAATAAGCGTTTAATCAATCTTTGTGTTCAACAAATTTACCAACTTTTTTAGTTTTGTCCTCCCGCTCATCTTTTTGAGTCTAAGCTTTTTCACCCGGACGTTTATCGAACAGAAAGTCTTTTTTTCCTATGCGTTTTCGCTGCCAACCTACGTTATTTTCCTTTTTTCCATCGCCTAACTTTTTTCCCTTATTAACTTTTCCACTCGGGCAGCTTCTATCTGGACATGGTTCATCAACATCTTCAGCACCCGAAGCTAAGTAGTAACATTAACATGATGTCTTCTAATTGCAGTCGCTGTACTCGCAATATACAGAAGAGCGATGCAGCCCTTCTCTGGCGAAAATAGCTGTGCTAAAGCCCAGCTGGCGTCGTTAGGCAGGTAATCTCGGTGTAGGAAAGGAAGAAACAGCGTCTGTGCCACCAGTAAGTACAGACAGTAGCGGTGTACAATCCCCCCGCCAGTCCGCGCGGTCAACTTTCTCGCTTCCGGAGGGAAATACTGTTGGAATGCTCAAGCGGTGTCGCTCATTCACCGACAGAAACCTTCAACTCGGTTTTCCCCATTATGGCGAGTCGGAGTCTGGGTCTGGGTCTTCTAGTCTCTACTCCTCCCGTTCTGGTCTGAGGCCTGTGAAGGCCCCACCATTAGCTCTGACAAATTGAAAACCCTAGTCATTGGCGGCTCCATTACCGCAGTATTAGACTTAAAGCAATCACCTAGCGATCATGCCACACTGTTTGCCAGGGGGCAGCTACCCCGTTAAGGCTAATCTAAAGATGGTGCTGGCTTAAGCTAAAACTGGCGAGTGTAGAGAGTATAGAGATATTGTTATCCCACGTCGGCTGTGATGTTAAAATGAAACAGTCAGAGGTCACCAAGTGCAGCACTAGCTTCCTTGTAAATCAGCTAGAAAGATGTGTCGGCATCGGAGTAATTGTCTCTGGCCCCTCTCCCAGTTAGGGAAGTGGCAGGCTCTACAGCAGAGTCTCAGCACTTAATCGCTGGTTGAAAGCTGTTTTCTGCCCCCTCCCAAAAGATAACATTTGTGGATAATTGGCCCTCTTTCTGGGACTCACCCTCCAAACAGGACCAAGCCTGACGCTTGCTGAGGTGTGCCGGACTCCATCCTAGCTGGAGGGGTGCTCTCCTCTTATCTACCAACATAGATAGGGCTCCTAACTCCTCTGGCCCCACAGTGAAATAGGGTGCAGGCCAGCGGCGGCAGGCTGTTAGCCAGCCTGCCAGCTTAGTGGAGTCTGCCAATAGCACCAGTCAGTGTAGTCAGCTCCAGCCATACCCATTGAGACTGTGTCTGTGCCCTGCGACCTAGGTTGGGCAAAACTAAACATGGCGGTATTCACCCCTAGCAATCTTATTAGGATAAAGACTCTCCTCCATTCCTGCCATTATTGAAAGGGGTCGTGATGTACCTCACATCTCAAAATAGGGTTGCGTAATGTTAGATCCCTCACTTCAAAGGCAGTCATAGTCAATGAACTTAATCACCAATCATAATCTCGATGCTGATTGGCCCTGACTGAAGCTTAGTTAGCCTGGAATTTGCTGTGTTAAATGGGCCTCTCCTCCTGGTTACACTAGCGACCATATTCCCCGTACATCCACGCAAAGGCGGAGGTGTTGCTAACATTTACGTTAGCAAATTTCAATTCACAAAAAAAAATAGCGTTTTTCATCTTTTGAGCTCTAGTCATGAAATCCTATGCAGCCTACTCCAATCACTTTTTATAGCTACTGTTTACAGGCACTCCTGGGCCATTACAGCGTTCTCTCTGAGTTTCCTGAATTCCTATCAGACCTTCGTAGTCATAGCAGATCATATTCTAATTTTTGTGTGGTTTTAATATTCACATGGAGAAGTCCACAGACCCACTCCAAAAAGTCTTTCGGAGCCCGTATTCGGCTCAGTGGGTTTTTGTCCAACATGTCTCTGGACCTACTCACTGCCACAGTCATACTCTGGACCTAGTTTTGTCCCATGGAATAAATGTTGTAGATCTTAATGTTTTTCCACAAAATCCTGGACTATCGGACCACCATTTTATTACATTTGCAATGCTAACAAATAATCTGCTCAGACCCCAACCAAGGAGCATCAAAAGTCGTACTATAAATTCTCAAACAACACAAAAATTCATTGATGCCGCTTCGCAGACTCCTTCTGCCTACCCAAGGGCGTCAGAGGACAAAAATCAGTTAACCACTTAACAGAGGAACTCAAGTTAACCTTGCGCAATACCCTAGATGCAGTTGCACCCCTAAAACGAAAAACATTTGTCATAAAAAACTTCGCTCCCCGGTATAGAAAATACCCCGAGGCTTTGAAGCAAGCTTCCAGGAAATTGGAGCGGAAATGGCGCCACACCAAACTGGAAGTCTTCCACTAGCTCGGAAAGACAGTACGTGCAGTACAAGAAGAGCCCTCCCTGCTGCTCGGTCGTCCTCTTTTCCAACTAATTGGGGAAAATAAGAACAATCCAAAATTTCTTTTTGATACTGTTGCAAAGCTAACTAAAAAGCAGCATTCCCCAAGAGAGGATGGCTTTTCACTTCAGCAGTGATAAATTCACGAACTTCTTTGAGGGAAAAAATCATTGACCATTAGAAAACAAATTACGGACTCCTCTTTGAATCTGCGTATTCCTCCAGGGCTTAGCTGTCCTGGATCTGCACCAGCTCTGCGAGGCCTGGGATCGGGAGAACACTTAAGTGTTTTGTACTATATCTCTTACCCCAATGATGAAAATAATGCAGGCCTCTAAACCTTCAAGCTGCATACTGGATCCTATTCCTGCTAAACTGCTGAAGGAGCTGCTTCCTGTGCTTGGCCCTCCTACCACTGTTGAACATAATAAACGGCTCTCTATCACACCGGATGTGTACCAAACTCACTAAAGTGGCAGTGATAAAAACCTCTCTCTTGAAAAAAGCCAAACCCTGACCGGAAAATATAAAAAACTATCGGCCTATATCGAATCTTCCATTCCTCTCAAAAATTTTTGAAAAAGCTGTTGCTGCAGCAACTTCGCTGCCTTTCTGAAGACAAACAATGTATGCGAAATGCTTCAGTCTGGTTTTAGACCCCGTCTTCATAGCACTGAGACTGCCACACTTGTGAGGTGGTAAATGACCTTTTAATGGCGTCAGACCGAGGCTCTCTGCATCTGTCCTCGTGCTACGACCTTAGTGCTGCCTTTGACACCATCGATCACCACATTCTTTTTGGAGAGACTGGAAACCCAAATTGGTCTACGGGGACAAGTTACCGGCCTGGTTTTAGATCCTACCTGTCGAAAGATATCAGTTTGTCTCTGTGAATGGTCTGTCCTCCGACAAATCAGCTGTACATTTCGGTGTTCCTCAGTTCCGTTTTAGGACCACTATTGTTTTTCACTATATATTTTACCTCTTGGGGATGTTATTCGAAAACATAATGTTAACTTTCACTGCTATCGCGGATGACCACACAGCTGTACATTTCATGAAACATGGTGAAGCCCCTAAAATTGCCCTTTCCGCTAGAAGCCTTGTGTTTCAGACATAAGGAAGTGGGTGGCTGAAAGCTTTTTACTTTTTACTTCGGACAAAACAGAGATGCTTGTTCTAGGTCCCAAGAAACAAAGAGATCTTCTGTTAAATCTGACAATTCATCTAGATGGTTGTAAAGTCGTCTCAAATAAAACTGTGAAGGACCTCGGTGTTACTCTTGACCCTGATCTCTCTTTTTGGCGAACATATCAAGACTGTTTCAAACAGCTTTTTTCCATCTCTCACGTAACATTGCAAAAATCAGAAATTTTCTGTCCAAAAAATGATGCAGAAAAATTAATCCATGCATTTATTACTTCTAGGTTAGAACTACTGACAATGCTCTATTTTCCGGCTACCCGGATAAAGCACTAAATAAACTTCAGTTAGTGCTAAATACGGCTGCTAGAATCTGCCTAGAGCCAAAAATTTATCATATTACTCCAGTGCTAGCTTCCCTACACTGCTCCTGTTAAGGCAGGGCTGATTTCAAGTTTTACTGTTAACCTATAAAGCGTTACATGGGCTTGCTACCTATCTTTCGAGTTGGTCCTGCCGTACATACCAATAAGTGCCTACGGTCACAAGCGCCCAAGCCTCCTAATTGTCCCTAAATTTCCTAACAAACAGCGGGAGGCAGGAGCTTTCTCCTTAATCCTCCATTTTTTATGGAACGGTCTGCCCTACCCATGTGAGAGGCGCAGACTCGGTCTCAACCTTTAAGTCTTTACTGAAGGCTTATCTCTTCATCGTCATATGATTGAGTGTAGTCTGGCCCAGGAGTGTGAAGGTGACGAAGCTGGGCAGCGAGCAGCCCCTTGCTGTCTCTGCCGGGCGGTTCCCCTCTCCACTGGGGTTCTCTGCCTCTAACCCTGTTGCAGGGGCTGAGTCACCGGCTTTGCTGGTGCTCTTTCATGCCGTCCCTGGGGAGGGTTGTCACTTGAGTGGGTTGAGTTACTGGCGTGATCTTCCTGTCTGGGTTGGCGCCCCCCCTTGGTTTGTGCTGTGTTGGGACCTCTGTGGGCTATGCTCGGCCTTGTCTCTCCAGGATTGTAAGTTGGTGGTTGGGGATATCCCTCTGGTGGTGCCCGGGGGCTGTGCTTTGGCGGAGTGGGTGGGGTTATATCCTTCCTGTTTGGCCCTGTCCGAGGGTTTTCTTCGGATGGGGCCACAGTGCTGGACCGCTCCTGTCTCAGCCTCCGCCTCTTTATGCTGCACGTGGTTTATGTGTCGGGGGGCTGGGGTTGGTTGGTTATACCTGGAGTACTTCTCCTGTCTTATCCAGTGTACTGTGTGAATTTAAGTATGCTCTCTCTAATTCTCTCGTTCTCTCTTTCTCTCTGAGAACCTGAGCCCTAGGACCATCTCGTCCCAGGACTACCGGGCACATGACACCTTGCTGTCCCCAGTCCGCCTGGCCTTGCTGCTATTCCAGTTTCAACTGTTCTGCCCTGCGGCTACGAAACCCCTACTGTCCCCAGACCTGCTGTTTTCAACTCTTTAGTGATCGGTGAAAAGCCAGCTGAAGACCTGAGCCCTAGGACCATGCGTCGGGACTACCGGCCGTGGTGACTCCTTGCACTGTCCCCAGTCCGCCTGGCCCCCTTGCTGCTCTTCCAGTTTCCAACTGTTCTGCCTGCGGTTTATGGAACCCCTACCTATACCCAGACCTGCTGTTTTCAACTCTTAATGATCGGCTGTGAAAAGCCAACTGAGATTTATTCTGATTATTGTTTGACCATGCTTGTCACTTATGAACATTTTTGAACATCTTGGCATGGTTCTGTTATAATCTCCACCGGCACAGCCAGAAGAGGACTGGCCACCCTCCTCATGGCCTGTGGTTCCTCTCTAGGTTTCTTCCTAGGCTTTCGCCTTTCTAGGAGTTTTTCCTAGCCACCGTTGCTTCTACCTGCATTACTAGCTGTTTGGGGTTTTAGGCTGGGTTTCTGTACAGCACTTCGAGATATTAGCTGATGTAAGAAGGGACTATATAAAATAAAATTGATTGATTGATTGATTGCTTCATCTTTCAATGGATACTGATTCTTCCAAAGAGTCTGGCTCCTGGTGAAGTTCAACTTTCACCGGTTGGGCTGATTTCACAAGTCCAATATCGGTACTGTGTTGAGACCACAAACATTCTGGAACATGTTTGCAACATCTCCTCTTTCATAGGGTCTGAATCCATCTTAAGCACTGCAAATAGATTCATGTGTCATCCGTGCAGCTTGTGGCTGTCCTTGTCCTTGAGGGAAATCTGATTTTGAGAAATCGCTTGATCTTCACTCCTCCAAATCGCCAAATACTCTTTCATCGGTGCGAAAACAGCTTTCTCTGCTTCTGTCATCATTTCTCCTATATGCTTATGCTCATAGCCTTCAGAAACCAACAAGGTCACATGTGGCACACTCTTTTCAATCTCAAATTCTTTATCCAGATAATCGTCTGTGTTTATCTTCATAGCTGCTCCTTGTGGTCCTAAAATTATGCAACATAAGCTGGGTTGGGCTTTCTTTGGTTGATGACTCAACCATTCCTCTGAGTTCGATTGAGCAGCATTCTTGAAATATTTACAATGAAATTATATTCGGAAGCCTCGCATCTCATATCTGCCACAATGAATTTCTCCTATATCTTAGCCTGCTTAAAAAATCTTCACTGAGATTTCCAATCCAGAATACTGAAGAAGAATCCATCTCTGTCGTCATCAACAATTGGTAAACCTTTTCCTTTGGCACTTCTACCAGACAGCCGTCTGGTGTAAATTTTATTGTACAGTTCAATTTACACAATGCATCTCTTCCCAACAATGCGATAGGTGTATGTTCGATACCAGTATGGGTATTGTAATTTTCTGATTTTCATAGCAGAGCTCAATTGGTTCCGTAAGAGGAATCCAGCTGTTTCACTCCCTCAAATCCGATTGTCCTAATTAGTTGATTGGACACCGGGAGATGTGTAGCATCTTCAGGCGAACCACAGGTGAAAGCTGGCTCCGCTATGATCACCTCCAATGGTCGTTTGTTTACTTTCCACCTCAATTGTTGGATCTTTTTCCCGGTCCTGATGCTACCAGCTGACACCCCCTTCCGGATCTTCCGGGAACCTCTAAATCCTTGCTCCGGGCCCCTATAGGTTCACCGGTCCTCCAGATGATCTTGACTGGCCCTGTATCTTCCTCTGAAATTTCCTCTGGTGTTTCCTCCTGGCCCATTACACTCACGGGCAAAGTGACCAGCCTGTCCACAATTATAACGCACTTCCGAAGATTGCTGGAAGCTATGGCTTTAATCTTCCTCCCCTTCTCTTCCTAAGCCTTCTCGTCCTCTTCCTCTCCAATTCTGTGTCTGTCCAGAAACTGGCTGTGGATATGGAAACAACTGGTCCCGCTATTGGTGGCTGGTGCAATTGCGGTTGGAACTGGTTCGGTTGAAGCTGTGGCAGTGATTGTTGATTTGGTGCGCCGTTCTGCATACCAAAGCTTGTTTCTTCTCCTTCTTATTCTCCACCAGTTGTATTTGATTGAGTTTTTCTGAGGGTTTCTTGGTCTGTTTCTTTCTGGTTGTATTTCCTTTTTTCGTACAGATCCACTTGATGGGCTATATAATCTGTATAGACACCTTTTGTCATGCTTCACGTCCAACCACCTCTGCCAGTTTGCTCCTTACTTAGGGCAATCCCATCTGTGGTTTAGCTCTCCAAAATTGGCTGCTCTATTTGACTCACATCTGGATCTTTTTCGTAATATTTCTCCACACTTGATGAACTCTTGAAACATAGGCTCTCGGATTTTCTTGTTGTCTCCTAGTGGGTCAATCAGAATGTTGTCAGGATGCATGCATGATGTATGTATGCCCGCATGACTGTAAGTCGCTTTGGATAAAGCGTCTGCTAAATGGCATATTTTATTATTTTTATTATTATATGCACATTTGTTGGAAACGTATCTTTCAGTGCTCTCCCACAGCCGATTTCTGCTTGCAGCTAACAATTCAGGATCATTCACCAGTCCCCCTATCGGTGAAGTCCAGCTCTCTGAAAAATATCTTCCATACCTGGAATCCCAAGAGATTAGCCAAAAGTCTCTTAATGTCTCCTATGGCAGACTGTGTTCCCACCGTAATTTCTTCCAACTTTGAAATCAAGGATATGCTCCATCTTGAAGAGTAGGCAGCTTCTCAAGTATATCTGACATATCAGTATTCTGCAAAGGCTTATACTCCAGGTTCTGTCCTTGAATTATCGCTGGCATCATCTTCTTACTTGTGTTCCCTTTTCTTGGCCTCAATATGTATTTACTCTGACATTTTTGGGATTCTTTTTTCAGCAGTTTTTCCTTCTGTATATTCAGCTTCTTGAGTTGTTCTTCCAATTATTTTACTTCTAAATTATTCGCCTTATCCAAGCATGATACGCATCGTCTCTATCTCTTTCTATTTCTTCTGTGCTAGTCATTTGTAGAATAAAATCCTCTTGAACATGAAGCACCTTTAATTCTCCCAAATCTTTATCGCTGTCTTCATCTTGACTTTCATCAAGCTCGGATCTCTTGTATCTTTCTCCTTCCAACTTCCAACACCCCTTCTTTCCCTGCCTCTGTCTGATCACAGGGTCATATCCACCCATGATCTCTTCTGAATCACTCTGATCATCATCCCATCATCATCATCTTCAGTTCCATCCTCCTGAACCTCCCACTCCACCCTTAGTTTCCAGACATCTCGTTTTTCTTCTTACTTTTTGGAGTTTGGATTCATCTTTGTAGTCGTTTCTGCTTGTCCTCTCTCTATTATTCGATTCATCTTCATCTCTGATGCAATAATCACCCTCCTGAATGAACACCGGAAGCTGAGGATAGGCGTCCTTAAACTCTACTTCTTCCTCGCGAGGTGGGGGTCTTTTTGCTGAATCCGTATGTGAGAAAGGTCTATTGACTTCTGCCATTAGTTTTTCTGTTACCTTTGCCCTCTTTTGCCATTTTTCTCTATACCTCTGTCTCTTTTATCTTTTTATCTTTTCTCCGTTTTTTGTCCCTTATTTTCAAACAACTTAAGAACACCCAGCTCTCTTTTGTCTCTTTTTCTTTACTATGTTCCCCTTTTTTTCCCCTTCCTTTTTGTCTGCCCTATAAGTCGAACACAGGCACTTTCATTATCTTGATGGCGTCTGGGTTAAAGTCCCTTCCACTGGCCATGGTTGTTCAATGTCAGCAGCGTTTATTCCATTTTCCAGTAACCTTGCAATACCATTAACTAGAGGATTACTGTTTTGTACCACATCAGCAGGAGTAATTACTTTTCTTAGTTTTGATGTCCTTTTTCCCCATTGTAACAACTCTTTTATATTCCTTTATTGTGGATTATTTTATTATTATTATTATTTTAAACCAATTAATTTGTAAACCAAAAAATACTTTAACTACATAGCTTATGTTTCCCTCCTTTATTTTTTTAAATTAATTAAATAATCAATCAATCAATCAATCAATCAATCAACCAATTAATTAATTAATCAATTAATTAATCCCATCAATTATCTACTTAATTTTTTATTTTTTATTTTATTTTGCCAAATTATTGATTAGTAGCATATCTTGCCACATCAGATCAGGAAAAGTAAAAAACTAGTCAACTTCAGAGCAATCCAAAAAAAAAGACCTGTTATCCCAGCAACAGTACAGCACTCACAAACCAATTTGCTTATAATCACCCAATTACCTAATTTTACAGAATAATGTCAGTGCTGGATTTCCAACACAACTCTAATCAAACCAACCCATGCACAAAAAACTCCATGTGCAATTCTTAATTACATCAATTGATCAGTCTGTTGCCAAGTCCCTGCTCAAATTGTCACAACATTAAATACGCTAGGCACACACAATATCCTGTATGGGAAAGTAAGTTTGTGAACAGAGCAGTACTGGCCTTGATTGGTCCGGATCCGGGAAGCACACGCTGTCATGTGGCCTTTGCTGGTCAGCACCTCCTCTCTCTCTCTCTCCTGTCTCTCCTTCTTTCGTCTCTCACATGACAGGAGAACAAAGGAATCAGACAACAATTTAGTATTTTATGCATACCTATGTTCACATTCACGCTAAGAAATAACAAACAGCTTAACTCCAGAATATTATAAATAAGCGCCAATAACATTTTTTTTTATTTATTTATTTAATTATTTTTATTTTTAATCGTCAACATATCTCTAATTTATAAATTCAATAGATCTCAATCAAATAGTTTCATGGTTAAGCAACAGCCACTTATCAAACAGGTAATACTTTATCAATGTGTATTTAAAGTCTCCCCCTTTTCACATCCCTGCAGCACACTAAGTCTGCGTGTCACGCTAGCTCAGTGCAGGCAGGGTGGGACACATATTTGCTCTGCGTAGCTCTAAACTCCATAAAATCCCATGCATGCGCAGCTCATTTCCTCATGCGATTTCAAACGAGAGGAGCTCTCCCAAGCAGCTCTCTTCAAGCTAAACCAACAGAAAGCAGACAGACCAGCTGTCCCTCGTTATTTCCAACACAGACAAACAGTAACATTAACAAAACTCACAAACCAACACAGAACACTTAGAACCAAATCCTACTTGAAGTTTCTTATCTTCACTTATTAATCTGCAGATTTATAGTTATTTTCTTATCCATCACAAATAATCGTACTCCGGGGCTCATAGTTTTTAACAATTTGTAAGCGTTCTCTCTAATGGAGACTCCCATAAGGTTTTAACCGTGGCGTCCTCCCCAGGGCTCATCTATAGTTAACAAATATTAAACGTTCTCTTCTATAGAATCAAAGGTCCTCCCGGTGGCTCATATATAGTTAACAAGTCTTAACGTTCTCTCTAGTGGGGACTCATAAGGTTTTAACCTTAACATATTTCCTTACTAAAAAAACTAAAACCCTGTTGTCACTTAGCCTTAGTCGACACACTGCAGAGACCTCCTTTTACACACACACACGCATGGGCTGTCTTCCTCTCCACACACACAATTCACGAGAAATGCATCCGTTCATCTATCACACTAAGCATGCACTACCGTCGCTCCTTATTTCTGTTGTTCCTTCCTAAATTTACTGCTACCTCGAGTTGCAGATATTCAATGAGAGGTTGCCTCGAAGCTTATGCCTCGTCAGCAAAAAATATGTCGAGAGTAGCGGTACAATGGAATGTATCTTCCAAAGCTCCCAGTTCCCAGAAGACATTAAAAAATCTTTACCTAGTGAGTTTTCAGGATTTGCCATCCTAATGATCAGCTCGTTTGAGGGCTTCCTTAAATCAATGACGTCCTAATAGTATACTTTTTCTATTTTCCTGGCTTATTCCCATTCATGCTATTCCTGGACACTCCTTTTTTAATTTTATTCAAGCCAAATATCCGAGTGCCCAGTGTTAACAATTCCTATAGACACTCCCCCTGTGTGGGTTGTTCCCAGCATACCAATCAAAAATTTGAACGCATTCTCATCACACAGCACAATAACAACCGCAAAGCGCACTCGCAAGTCCTAAAACAGTACACATCCTCTCAACGCACTTTACACACACACACAAGCACCGCGAGCCGACCAAGCGCCCAAAGTCTATATCTGCCGGCCTCTTGAGCTGGAGTCGCTTCCTTAGCCCATGAATGGAGCAGCTGAAAGAGCGCTTAAGTCCCCAAAGATCCCTCGCATTCGCCATTCTGTGGTGTCAAGATTCAACGATGCTGATATGCTGTGATGACAAGAAATCACGCCGGACACTTTGTCCTTGATTATAATGGTTTATTACATCAAAGATTACAGTAAAAAAAAGAACAATTCTTCTACATGGCTCAAAGAGAAGGAATATAGTATCTATTGTATACGGGAAGCTCATTCAACAATTCGAGGATGAAGTAGCGTGGAAAAAAGAATGGGGGGGAATATACTTCTCCCATGGGCAAAAGAAATTCAAAAGGGGTGATGATATTAATTAATAGTAATTTTGATCCGAATGTGCAAATTGTCAAAATAGATACGCAAGGTAGATGGATTATGTTGGTGCTGTCATCTTCAGGACAGGAATACCGACCCACTTAGCGGAGGAATAAACACACATGTTCATCGTTGGTGTTTAAGCAGAGCGGGAAAATGCCCTTTCTTTATTTTTCGCACATGCTGAGTTGTACCCATTTCTCATAGGGCATAGCTGTACCAGTGTAGAACACAATTTATAACATATTAGTCTATGTGTTAACACCCCCACTTTGCTCTTATACTGTACAAGTCGTATTCAACCTAACTATCAGCTTACATGTTTAGCTGTTATCCCAGTGTTGCTCTTTTAGTTCTGATAGGTATTGTGACAGCTTGCTGACAATCCAACTGATATCACGGTCTTGTACATGTCTTATCTTATATATCAAGCTGCCTCTCACCTCGCGAACCTTTTTGAATCACTAGGTTTCACCATCACCATCAAAGTTCGTTTTTTTATTTTCATAGTGTTGACCTTGTTTTACAGTCTGACATAGCAAGCCTTTCCAGTATCTTGGTTATGTACGCTTGTTTGGCTCATCTTTATTTTCCCTTCCACTTTGTGTAAAATCAATGCCTAGGAAATGTCCAAAGCCTCCCAAGATCTTTCATCTTAAATTTTTCACTTAACATTTTCTTTTACACTTGTGAGTGAGTCACCTATCTGTAGGCCCGATCAATTAGATCATCGAGCCCAAATTATCAAAATGATCCTTTCTCTGTTGCAGTTTGTTTTGTTGTAAACACAGTGATCAGCTGGGTTCGTGGAAAACCACATTTTCACAAAGGTGATCATGCAACCTTTTGTTCCAGTTCCTTCCCCCTGGCTGTTTTCAGGCGTACAGTGACTTGTTCAGTTTGCAGACTAGTTGCTCACCTGTATCTGACCTGGCTTTCAAGCCCTCCTGGTTGCTCCATGCATACACTTCACAGTCAATAGGAGCATGCATAGATATGCCTGTTTTGACATCCATCTGGTGTAACTCTAAGTCATCACCCAGGCCTGCTAGCTGCATCAAACAACGTGCTGATGTCATATTTGCAGTTGGAGAAAAAGTCTCCTTATAGTCTATTCCTGCCACTTGGCTATATCCCTTTGCAACATATCTTGCCTTGTATATGTCTCAGTCTCATCTGAATTGTTTT
The DNA here is from genome assembly GCF_020615455.1 of Coregonus clupeaformis. Lineage (NCBI taxonomy): Eukaryota > Metazoa > Chordata > Actinopteri > Salmoniformes > Salmonidae > Coregonus > Coregonus clupeaformis. Next base: position 22,009 of record NW_025536562.1, read on the forward strand.
TGACCGCATAGACCCACCTGCCCCCCCACTGCATTTTTACCCTCTGGCAGTGTGGTCCAGTGCCGAATGTATCATTTTCCTACAGAATCCATCTACCCCTTCATAGCAGTAGCCCAAATCTCTGATTTTTGGTGAAATCGTTGCTTCTTTGAAGGTTTGTGGTGCATTGCACATTACTCTGCTTAGCAGTAGTCAGCACTAGGTGGTATCCTGGTCATACACACTTCCACTTTACACTCATAGTCTTTTTAAGTACTGGGGGCTTCTTCCTCTCTCTGTCTGGAGTGGGCGTGGACTCTGACTATCTGAAGTCTCGATTTTGCACATCTTGTGTCTCTTCGGAATTTTGATCTGCCATCTTGGCTTTTTGGCATCAGAGGTTGAAATCTCTCCCCACATGAAGATCATCACTCATTTCCAAATCTGTCTGAGTTTGGCGTTAAACCACACCTTTTGTAGTGAACTTGACAATCTGTTTTTAAGAACTTTTCCAGTGTCTGGGTAGTAGACTAGGTATGCTGGATATTTTATCATACCCGACTAAAATACCCTTTTTCACATCTTGGGTCCAACTTTTTTCTTGTTTCTGTCTGCTTATGCATAGCAAACAGATCCAAATTCTTTCATCTTTGAAAGATCAGGCTTTCTCCCAGTAAACATGTGAGTGTGGGGTCTGTCCTACACGCTTATTGTTACACCTATACTGCCGAATTACTGCAGCAGTCATTCAGCATATGTCCACAATTTCTTTGGTAGAGTTTGCTCTCAAGTAAGCACTTGCCATCTTGCCATTTCAAACAGTGTTCTCCAGTTTCTCTCAGCGGTCCCATTTTGATGGGAGTGAGTAAGGGCTGAAGTTTCATGTCTTATGGAATTCTTACTGAGCAGTGACTGGAACTCTTTTGGCTTGTGTACTCTGTGCCATTATCTAACTCTGCCCACATTTATTTTTTTCCACAGGGCCACATCAGCAATAAACTTCTCAGTAGCTTTGAGGTATCACTTTTTTGCTTTTGGAAATACACAAAAAACTGCCCTGAATAATCATCCGTAAATGCCTAGAGTATATCTGAACCCATCTTTCGCCTCTTAGCTCAATAGGGCCAGCCAAATCCAGTGTCGCACAAGCTCAAGAGCTGCTTTTGCCTTTTTCATCAGGCTCTCTGTTTCTGCTCTGAACAAATTTTCCCTGTGTGCAGATTTCACAGTTGAGGGTGATTTGTCAATCTTACCTGTGATTTTCATTCCCTCTGTCACATTTTATAACTTTGACACATCCTCAAAATTACAGTGGCCCGGGAAATTTTTGTGCCATGTAGCGAATATCCATAGCACCCATGACATCCATCATCATTTTCATCACTTACAGTGTTCAAGATAGTAAAGTCTATCGTGCTCCTCGATGTCAAAAGTGGTACGTTCTTGTGGATGAGCTTGTCACACCCCTGTCGAAAGTTGACTGAAGCTCCGTTGGCTGTCGCTGCTTTAACCGAAGAAAATGTCCTGTGAAAACGACAAGCCACGTACAGCGCCACGTCCCAGCGTTGTTTTCACCCGGCGACCCGTGTTGTCTCTCAGGTAAACCTCGGCTGCACCTCTCCTCTTCCGCTGACACACATTGCGTTCTTGTTCTGTCAGCCAGCTCCGCGGAATGTTTTTCGGTTTGAAAGTTCGTCAAACTCCTTAAACTTCCCGATGTCCGTGACTATATGTGGCGTTGCTCGTATCAACCATCAGCCCTTTATGCTTCAGTCCCACGAACCTGACAGTCACTTATTTTGAATGCAAATGTGTGGCCTTCAGCATCTGTTGCTTGTTTCACATTGTCTCTTCTTTTTCGTCTGCAATTTGCGTCCAGTATGAGTGGGAGCGCTTGCAAAAACTACACCACTGTCTCCGTTTCTCTGTGCTCTCCAGTAACACTACATTCCGGGCCTTGTGCCTTTCTAGCCACGTTGAAGCAGGTTTATCTCGGTCCCTTTATCTCTTCCTCTTCGGCCAGCTATCTTTAATGTTCTTGCTTCATCGTTGTCGTCAGTGGAAATGGCGCTAAACTTCTCAGTGCTTTCCTAGCTCCTCCAACTTGGTTTTGAACTTGCCATAAGTTGTCGGCTCGTCACTCTGCGTTATGTGGATGGCAAAGCGGCTTAAATGATTGAGCAAACCTTTCTAGAATCATTGCAATCAACAGCCCGTCGCTTAAAGTCTCTTCAGCATTCCTCAGTGCTGTAATGGTCGTCTCACTTACGAATGGTATAATCCGTAACACTTTCGTCACTGGCTTTCTGAAGAGAAGTTAGCTCAGTGTAGAGGCTAATCACCGCGTTGGCTTCCCTTTACCTGCATAATGTTCCCTCAATATCTTCAACGCTTTTTCTCCCATCATCTGCTGCTTCTCTCATTATCAGGAAAGACTTTTATCATCAAAACCTGTATCCAATTGACGATAGGCTTCTTCATTTTCTCTCCGTCTTCTTCATCTTCATCCCACGCTCAATATGGTGGCCTTTAGCCCTAGCAAGCGCCAAGTGTCCCAAAAACTTCGTCTCCCATAACTCGTATTTTTTTCATCTCCGTCGAAACATAATCTATTCCATCCGGCTTCCATGTTCCCTCCTGGGCCCCCATAACCTGTTGGTGCTGTCATCTTCAGGACAGGAATACGCCGGCTTACTTAACGGAGGAATAACACACATGTTCATCGTTGGTGTTTCAAGCAGAGCAGCAGGAAAATGCCCTTTCTTTATTTTTCGCACATGCCTGTGCGTTGTACATTTCTCATGGATAACTTTGTACCAGTGTAAGAACACAATTTATAACATATTAGTCTATATGTTAACAGATTATTTTAAATATGTTATTGGACCATAAACAGATATGGCTCATTAAGCCTCTACGGACCAAATAATGATGATCCACAATTCTTTGACAATATATATAATAAATTATCAAGCCTGAAAGCAATTCAATACACTATTGCTATGGTGGGGGATTATAATACTGTTTTAAATAGCTCAATGGACCGTAAAGAAATCACACCACAAACAATCACCCACATGCTCTTAGAAATTGTGAATGTCGTGGATACATTGGAATTAGTAGATATATGGAGCTTAAATATACCGATCTAATGAGACATCCATAGCGGAACTCAATCAAGCTTGTCGTCTTGACTTCTTTCTTATCTCATTCTCGTTGGCACCAAAAGTAAAAAAAAGTGTTGATAGGGGACAGAATGCGGTCGGACCATCATATAATAGGCATATACATTACTCCACGTGAGAGAAGATATTGGAAATGTAATCAAAGCCTATTGGATGATAATTTATTTATAATTAGAACAAAGGAATTTATAACTGACTTTTTCCAACATAACATAGGTACAGCCGAATCCCCTTATTGTATGGGACACCTTTAAATGTGCCTTTAGAGGCCATCGCAATTCAGTACCTATCACGATCGTCTAGTGAGGAGACCAAAGCGCGAGCGCGTTAGTGAACATGATTTATTAAATTAAAGTACTCACTACAAAAAACAACAAACAATGACGAATCGTGAAGTCCTCCCAGTTACAATGACTGAAAGGAACAAAAAACCCACAACACTAAGGTGAACACTGACAGTTTAAATATGGCTCCCAATCAGAGATAACGAGCCGACAGCTGACACTCGTTACCACTGATTGGGAGTCACCACGACCAAACAAGGAAACACAACCAAAAAAACACACCCTGGCTCAAAATACACAGTCCCCGGAGCCAGGGCGTGACAGTACCCCCTAAGGCGCGGACTCGACGCGCCTACACCCTAAATAGGGAAGGGCTGGGTGGGTATTGCTCCTCGGGGGCGGCTCCGGCTCGGGCTTGACCACCACCCTACTACAATCCCCCGTAGTGCCCCCAGTCCGATCTGACCCAGTTAGCTCGATCAGGACTGCCCGGCGCAACACCCCCGGCTTGCGCCATGAGGCAGGAATGGACCGGACCTGGCAGGCGATCGCACCCCTTGCCATGGTGCGTGGGCGCGAACACCTCACCAGGCTGAAACTCGCATCCCTGGCTTGGTGCCGAGTAGCAGGAATGGGCTGAATCCGGCTGACGGCTCGCGCCCTTGGCTCGGTGCGAGTAGCAGGAATGGGCTGAATCCGGCTGGCGACTTGCACCCTTGACTTGGTGCGAGTGGCAGGAACAGGCAGAATCCGGCTGGCCGGCTCGCACCCTTGGCTTGGGTGCGGTAGCAGGAGCCGGGCTGGACCAGGCTGGCGACTACACACCCCTGGTTTTGGTGCGAGTGGCAGGGAACAGCGGACAGGGCTGGCGAAGGCACCATAGACTTGGTGCGGAGGCAGGCACGGGCCGGACAGGGCTGGCGGCGCGCACCGCTGGCCTGGTGCGGGGGGCTTGGATGGGCCGGACTGGGCTGGCGGCAGCGCACCACAGACCTGGTGCGGAGAGCAGGAGGCGGGCCGGACAGGGCTGAGAGCGCACCATGGACTTGGTGCGGAGAGCAGGCCGCAGGTCTGACAGGGCTGGCGGCGCGCACCACAACTTGGCCGGAGAGCAGGAGCAGGCCGGACAAGCCAGCTGACGCCCACTCCACTGGCTTGGTGCGGGGGAGCTTGGATGGGCCGGACTGTACTGGGGACACACACCACTGGCCCTCACCGGGATCTGGAGCAGGCCGGACCGGACCGGCAACACGCGCCAGTACTCTCTGCGCCGTGCCCCTCCCGCTTCCTCCATCCCCTCTTCGACCAGTGGCCCCCCGTAGCCCGGCTGGCCTCCTCCGGCAGCCCACTGGACCGCTCTGCTCGCCTCCTGCTGGTCCCGGCGTCGTAGCCCCCTAAAAGGTTTCTGGGGTTCTCTCCTCTTCGTGGACCAGGCCTCCATCGTTCTCGCCAGACTATCACCCCACTGCTCAGAGTCCAACCTCTCTCCTCTTCTCTTGGCCCCGGCCCAGTCGAGACTCCTACTCAACTGCTCCCCAAGTCCATCCTCTCTCTTCTTCATGCTGCTTGATCTGGTTAAGGTGGGTTTTCTGTCACGATCGTCTAATGAGGGAGACCAAAGCGCAGCCGCGTTGAGCGACATGACTTTATTCAATTAAAGTACTCACTACAAAAACAACAAACAATGACGAATCGTGAAGTCCTCAGTTGCAATGACTGACAAGGAACAAAAACCCACAACACTAAGGTGAACACTGACAGTTTAAATATGGCCCCAATCAAATACGAGCGACAGCTGACACTGTTACCACTGATTGGGAGTCACACGGCCAAACAAGGAAACACAACCAAAAAGAACACACCCTGGCTCAAAATACACAGTCCCGGAGCCAGCGTGACAGTACTCATCTCGAAAACAAAAGCAATTTAGGTCAAAATAGTTTATACTAAGAAAGGAAATAAGAAAGTCTAACAGAACAGATAGTTAGCAATAAAAACCTGTAACATAACTCCAAGAATAAATTAGAGGAAAAACAAAAAGAAATTGAGAAACTTGTTCAAGAAAGATCAAGTGTAATATATTATAAAAATAAAGCAAACTGGATGGAATATGGGGAAAAAATGCATGGTGCACAATTTTTTAATCTTCAACATAAATGCTACCAAAAATAACTCAATGAAACTGGTTTACAATTAGCGGAGTCATCCAAATTCACCAAATGATATTTTGAAGGAAGAAGCAAAAGTACTTTAAGCATATGTTTTCTTTTCAGTCGCCTCCATCTCCTCTCCTAACTGAAGCTAATTGTAAGATTTTTTTCTATTGATAATGTCAAATGAACAGCCACACAGAAAGACTCATTTGAAGGTGAAATTACAGAGGAGGAACTTCAGGATGCAATTAAAGACTTTAAGTCTGGGGAAAAACTCCAGGGTTGGATGGCATACCAGTCGTATACCAAACCCTTTTGATATACTAAGAGGACCGTTATTAGTATGTTTTAACCACTCCTATGTAAATGGTAGATTATCTGACACTCAAGAAGAAGGTCTGATCTCATTATTACCGAAACAGGATACAGAGTGGAAAAATATAAAGATCCAATCCATTTACCAAAATTGGAGGCCCCTTACACTTCAGATGTTGTGATGCAAAAAAATCCTAGCAAAATATATAGCGCATAGAATTAAAAAAGGTATTGTCGGATATTATTCATTCTAATCAGACAGGTTTTTTATATGGAAGATACAGTGGGGAGAACAAGTATTTGATACACTGCCGATTTTGCAGTTTTCCCTACTTACAAAGCATGTAGAGGTCTGTAATTTTTATCACAGGTACACTTCAACTGTGAGAGACAGAATCTTAAACAAAAATCCAGAAAATCACATTTGTATGATTTTTAAGTAATTAATTGCATTTTATTGCATGACATACGTATTTGATCACCTACCAACCAGTAAGAATTCCGGCTCTCACAGACCTGTTAGTTTTTCTTTAAGAAGCCCTCCCGTTCTCCACTCATTACCTGTATTAACTGCACCTGTTTAAACTCGTTACTTGTATAAGACACCTGTCCACACACTCCAACCAGACTCCAACCTCTCCACAATGGCCAAGACCAGAGAGCTGTGTAAGGACATCAGGAATAAAATTGTAGACCTGCACAAGGCTGGGATGGGCTACAGGACAATAGAGCAAGCAGCTTGGTGAGAAGGCAACAACTGTTTGGCAATTATTTCCAGAAAATGGAAGAACTTCAAGATGACGGTCCAATCACCTCCTCGGTCTGGGGCTCCATGCAAGATCTCACCACGTGGGGCATCCAGTGATCATGAGGAAGGTGAGGATCAGCCCGAACCAACGGCAGGACCTGGTCACTGACCTGACGAGAGCTGGGACCACAGTCTCAAAAGAAAACCATTAGTAACACACTACGCCGTCGTGGATTAAAATCCTGCAGCGCACGCAAGAGTCCCCCCTGCTCAAGCCAAGCGCATGTCCGCCCATCTGGGTTGCCAATGACCATCTGGATGATCCAGAGGAGGAATGGGGAGAAGGTCATGTGATCTGATGAGACAAAAATAGAGCTTTTTGGTCTAAACTCCCACTCGCGTGTTTGGAGGAAGAAGAAGGATGAGTACAACCCCAAGAACACCATCCCCAACCGTGAAGCATAGAGGTGGAAACATCATTCTTTGGGGATGCTTTTCTGCAAAGGGGACAGGGACGACTGCACCGTATTGGGGGGAGGATGGATGGGGCCATGTATCGCAAGATACCCTCCTTCCCTCAGTAAGAGCATTGAAGATGGGTCGTGGCTGGGTCTTCCATCATGACAACGACCCGAAACACACAGCCAGGGCAACTAGGGAGTGGCTCCGTAGAAGCATCTCAAGTCCTGAGTGGCTAGCCAGTCTCCAGACCTAGAAGCCAATAGAAAATCTTTGGAGGGGAGCTGAAAGTCCATATTGCCCAGCGACAGCCCCCGAAACCTGAAGGATCTGGAGAAGGTCTGTATGGAGGATTGGGCCAAAATCCCTGCTGCAGTGTGGGCCAAACCTGGTCAAGACCTACAGGAAGGCGTCCCGATCTCTGTAATTGCAAGCGAAGGTTTCTGTACCAAATATTAAGTTCTGCTTTTCTGGCGGTATCAAATACTTATGTCATGCAATAAAATGCAAATTAATTACTTTAAAAATCATACATTGTGGTTTTCAGATTCTCTTTTGAAATTCCACCTCTCACAGTTGAAGTGTACCTATGATAAAAATTACAACCTCTACAGACTTTGTAAGTAGGAAAACCTGCAAAATCGGCAGTGTATCAAATACTTGTTCTCCCCACTGTACATTGGAGATAATATAAGGCAAGTATTGGAAACAATGAACACTATGGAAAATATGGGAAACCAGGCCTGCTATTCATAGCAGACTTCGAAAAAAGGCATTTGATAAAAATTCGGCTGGGGTTTATATATAAATGCCTGGAGCATTTCAATTTTGGAGAATCTCTTATAAAATGGGTCAGAATCATGTATAGTAACCCTAGGTGTAAAATAGTAAATAATGGCTATTTCTCAGAAAGTTTTAAACTGTCAAGAGGAGTGAAACAAGGTTGTCCACTATCGGCATATCTATTTATTGTGGCCATCGGATGTTAGCTATTAAAATCCAGATCCAATTATAATATCAGAGGATTAGAATTACAGGGCTTAAAAACAAAGGTGTCATTGTACGCTGATGATTCATGTTTTCTTTTAAATCCACAACTAGAATCCCTCCACAGCCTCATAGAGGATATAGATACATTTTCTAACCTCTCTGGATTACAACTAAATTATGACCGATATGTCTATATTACGTAGTGGATCACTAAAAAATACAATTTTACCAATAAAATGGTCTGATGGTGATGTGGATATACTCGGAATACATATCCCAAAGGAAATAAATGATCTCACTTCAATACATTTTAATAGAAAGTTAGCAAAAATAGATAAGATCTTACTACCATGGAAAGGAAACACACCTGTCAATTTGTGGAAAAATCACCCCAATTAACTCTTTAGTATTATCCCCGTTTACCTATTTGCTTATGGTCTTGCCTACGCCCTGGCGAACAGTTTTTAAATTATATGAGAAAAAAAATATTCAATTTTTATTTGGAGCAGCAAGCCAGACAAAATTAAAAGGGCATATTTTTATAATGAATATGAATTCGGAGGACAGAAATTATTAAATATTAAAGCATTAGACCTATCACTAAAAGCATCAGTCATACAAAAAGTTATACTTAAACCCGAACTGGTTCTCAAGCAAATTACTAGGATTGTCTCACCCAATGTTCAAGAAAGGCCTTTTCACTTTATTCATATTACAACAACTCATTTGCAGTTATTTGAAAAGGAAATAATCTCCCAAATATCACTATTTCTACACCATAGAAAGTTGGTTGCAATTTCAATTTAATCCTCCAGAAACGACAGAACAAATAATGCAGCAAATATTGTGGTTAAATTCAAATATACTAATTAACAAAAAACCATAATTTTTTTGACAGAATGTTTTAAAAATGTATAATCTTCGTAAATGATATCATCGGAAGGACTGGTGGGTTATGTCGCTCATGCAGCTAACAAAAACATATGGAAATGTCTGCTCTACCCAAAATTAAAACCAAATAATTGCAGCCTTACGCTTAAAAGTGGAAGAGGAAAGTGGAAGGGGAGAAAGTAAGGAACTTGTCTGTCGGCCTTGCATTAAAGAACATAATTGGTTAAGGAAAACTGTGATAAATAAAAAAAAGTATATCAGTTTCACTTAAGGACCAAAGGATTAACAGCCGTCCCATATAGATTGCAAAATAGTTGGGAAGAGATCTTTGACGTGCCGATCCCATGGCATAGTGTTTATGAACTGACCCGCATAAGCGACACGGATTCAAAAAATTAGATTCTTTCAATTAAAATTATTATATATAATTCTTGCTACCAATAGAATGTTATTTATATAGGGGATACAATCTTCCCAGCTCTGCAGATTTTGCTGTGAAGAGACAGAATCATTAGATCATTTGTTTTTGGTTCTGTCCATTTGTAGCTTGTTTTTGGACACAGGTCCAGGAATGGCTAAGGATTGCAATATTTACTTGAGCTAACTTGCAGATAGCATTACTGGGTGATCTGAAAAGTCATAGTCAATCAATCAATAATATAATAATACTTTCAGCAAAACAAATTATTTTTAATTCACAATATGTAGAAGCAATGAGAATAGAAAGGTTCAGAACTTTTGTAAACATCACAGTACGGTTGAAATATATATGGCAAATAGAAATCCTATATGGATGGTGTTAAGAGATAGATGGGAAGTATTAAATAGAGTTGAAAGAAGGGACTAATAACAAATAACAACAAATAATAACAAAGATAGCTAATAATGTAACATACTGTGTTCATAATAAGTATATAGTTTGTATGTTGGGAGCTTTTGGGAAAGAGCACAGTTCGAAAGATATGGCATATAAAAGCAAACCGGATGGACATCATGAAAATGATCGGAGAGGTTGAGAGTAGAAGAAGTTCAGGAGCAAAAATATATATATAATATAATTATTGTAAAATTAACTCTGTCCATAAGGTGTAGATAGTAAGTATAGATCGGAAGTAGAGGCCTGGGCATTGTTGTTCACTAATTTACTCCAAGTAGGGAAAGGATAAGCGGGTTTGAAAAGTAATAAAGGGGGTATATATAAAAAACATGGGGGATTGGAGTGAGTGCAGACAATTACATTGATAGAAATACAATCTATCTGCAATATTAAGCTGATCCATCCCCAAAAAAAACATTAAAAAAATATAAAAGAATAAATACAAATTGACAACAAAATAAATAAATAATAATAATAAAAATGTCACGATCGTCTGAAGAAGCGGACCAATACGCAGCGCGTGGAGTGAACATAATGACTTTATTTAATAAAAGCAACCACGGAAAAACAACAAAAGACGATAGTGAAGTCCAACAGACAAAATACTGAACCTGGAACAAAAACCCACAAACAAACAGTGAAACACAACAGTATAAATATGGCTCCCAATCAGAGATAGCGAGCCGACAGCTGACTCTCGTTACCTCCCGATTGGGAGTCAATGACCAAACCTAGAAACAAACAGCCTAGACTAACCAACATAGAATACACCCAAGTCCCAACAAAACAACATACACTCTAGCTCACATACACAAGTCCTGGAGGCCAGGTGTCGCAGTACCCCTAAAGGTGCGAACTCCGGGCGCACCAGCCCACGGTCTAGGGGAGGGTCTGGGTGGGCGTCTGTCTATGGTGGCGGCTCAGGCTTACTGGTCGTGGTCCCCACCCCACCATAGTCACTACCGCGTGTAACCTCCTCCACATGACCACCCCCAACTAAACCCCACAGGATTAAAGGGGCAGCCCTGGACTAAGAGGCATCACCGGACTCAGGGGCAGCACCGGACAAGGGAGCAGCACCGGGCTGAGGGGCAGCACCGGGCTGAGGGCAACACCGACTAAGGGGCACACCGGGCTAGAGGCAACACCGGACTAAGGGGCAGCACCGGACTAGGGGCAGACCGGACTAAGGGGCAGCACCGGAGCTGAGGGGCAGCACCGGGCTGGAGCACACCGGGCTAAGGCAGTACCGGACAGGGAAGCTCCGGACTGATGGCATCCTGGCTGGCTGGCTCTGGCGGATCCTGGCTGGCTGCGGATCCGGGCTGGGCGGCTCTGGCGGATCCCGGGCTGGCTGGCTCTAGCGGATCCTGGCTGGCTGGCGGATCCGGGCTGGGCGGCTCTGGCGGATCCGGCCTGGGCGGCTCTGGCGGATCCTGGCTGAGCGGCTCCTGGCCCGGATCCTGGCCCTGAGCGGCTCTGGCGGATCCTGGCTGGGCGGCTCTGGCGGATCCTGGCTGGGCCGGCTCTGGCCGGATCCTGGCTGGGCGGCTCTGGCGGATCCTGGCTGGGCGGCTCTGGCGGATCCTGGCTGGGCGGCTCTGGCCCGGATCCTGGCTGGGGCCCGGCTCTGGGTCCTGGCTGAGCGGCTCTGGCGGATCCTGGCTGGCGGCCTGGCGGATCCTGGCTGGGCGGCTCTGGCCGATCCCGGCTGCTCATGGCTGGCTGGCGGATCCGGCTGCTCTGGCTGGCTTGGCGGATCTGGCTGCTCCTGGCTGGATCTGGCTGCTCAGGCTGGCTGGCGGATCTGGCTGCTCATGGCTGGCTGGCGGATCTGGCTGCTCATGGCCCCGGCTGGCGGTGCAGGCTGAGCAGCTGGCGGTGAGCGGACCCCAGCCTCGGAGAGTGGTCATCACCTCCCGCAGGGCCGGTTTCCCATCTGCAGGAGCTGCTCTTGCTGGACCCGAACCTGGGCTTCCAGTCTTATGCGGGGCTGCGTCGGCTCCTGCTGATTCCATCGCTGGTGTATGATTCTGTCTGGCGGAAGGCTCTAGCGGCTCCTGTCTGGCGGAAGGCTCTGCGGCTCCCGGTCTGGCGTAGCACACCGTGGACCTGGTGCTTGGGTAGGAACAGGCCGGTCCGTGGGCGGGAACACACACCACTGGCCTCAACCGAGGATCAGGCCGGCGGACCGGACTGGCAGCACACATCAGTCCTTCACGCCGTGCCACAAACACTTCCCTCCTCTCTACTCGCCAATGGCTCCCGTACTCCGTTAGCCTTTTCTCCTTTTCTCCCTGTGGCAGCCTCCCTGCTGCCCAGCCTTAAACCATGTGCCCCCCAAAAAATTTCTTGGGGTTGCCTCTCGTCCTTCGGCGAAAAACCTGCTACGGCCGATGCTCTCTCTCTCGCCAGGGCCTTCATCTTCCCCCAAGGTCCCTTGCCCCCGAGCATGTCCTCCCAGGACCACGATTTGCCCACCTGGGCCATCGCCAGCCTCTCGATCTCCTTACCCGGGCGCCTCCACCCCATGTCCAGTCTCTTTGCTCCTGGACACGCTGTGTCCTTTGATGGTGGGTTTTTCTGTCCACGATCGTCTGAGAATCGGACCAATACGCAGCGCGTGGGGACATAATGACTTTATTTAATAAAACACCACGGAAAAAACAACAAAAACGATAGTGAAGTCCAACAGACAAAATACTGAACCTGGAACAAAAACCCACAAACAAACAGTGAAACACAACGTATAAATATGGCTCCCAATCAGAGATAACGAGCGACAGCTGACACCTCGTTACCTCCGATTGGGAGTCAATGACCAAACCTAGAAACAAACAACCTAGACTAACCAACATAGAAATACACCCAAGTCCCAACAAAACAACATACACTCTAGCTCACATACACAAGTCCTAGAGCCAGAGTGTCACAAAAAAAAATTACAGTATCAATTTACAGACTCCTGCAGAAATCTGGAGAACAACTAACCCAATCTCTATTATGTTATTCTCTACGTCCTTTGTTCATAACATGGTATTTATATCCTATATAACATAATATGGCGTGATTTTAATAGACCAATCCCTGGCCTCTACATAGCAGACTCTCCTCTGTTTTTAGGGGGCCCCCTATAGTAATGTTTTCCAGATGTTTCCATAAGCAGAGCCAGGTTCCTCTAACACACCATTTGCAAACATCAGCAAAATCATAGACTTTCAGATACTACAACTGTAACTCAGTAAAATCGTTTAAATTGTTGCATGTTACGTTTATATTTTTTTATATAATAGGATCTCTCTGCTGTTGTGACTGGTTATATTTTCAGGACCTGAAGTTCCTATAAAAGTTATTTGAAGATTTTCAAAACAATACCAGTCATAATTCCACAATACCAGTACTCCATAAGAGTGTACAAAATGTGATATTACATATATATTTCTTAATTTCAGCCCTGTTTACAAGTTCCCATATACACCCTCACAATCAAATATTGATGTGATCATCTAGCATTATATTAACTATTTTTGATGTGCAGGTTACTGACGTTAGATCTGTGAATGAGACATACATTGAGACACTTGTATGTCAAAACCAAAGTTCTTTCAATCCCAAAACCACTTACAGACAGTGTTAATTGCTCTTTAATATATTTTTCTCAGTATTAAAAAAGGGGGTTGCAGGATAAAAGCAACACAGAACAAAACACAAGACAGGCCGGCCACCACATAGGCCTGCACGCTAGAGTCCATAGTTGTTAGTCATGGAGCATTACGTAACTTCAGCGTTGACATCCCAGATTCCGATCCGGTAGTCGTGGCCTCAACGGTCTTGTTGTGAGCCATGTCTGGAGGGCAGAGAAAGCTAATCATAACGTCATCATACTAAACCATTTACTCACTCAACGTCGTTCGGCTCTTCATCCCAAGTAGGGTCGTTCCGTTCGGCTCTTCCCGAGCAATCACACTCATCCGGTCTCCTCTCCCCAGATGCAGCAGTGGTAGTGTGTGGCTGAGCACAGCCTGTGGCACCTGTCCTCTCCCGTTGCTTGCTTGAATCTCCTGAACACTGTCTGAGAGCTGCCTTTGTACATGGGCAGTTCATTAGCCTAATACTCTCCTCCAAGTGTGGGATGGTGGCTCAGGTCCCTAACTAACACTCATTCCCTCATTGCACTCAACAAGAAAAGAGCACTCTCAAAAGGTGTTAACCAATTAAAGGAAGTCAATCAAATAAGTAAATAAGAAATCAACAAAACACAACACACAATAGAATAAATAAATATTAAAGCACTTAAAATAAATCCATTCTAATTAAAGCGCACATAGGCGAAAAGGTCTAATAGAGCCATAGGCATACGTACACTACATACACTATCTACGTAAAGTAACATGTCTATTTTATCTGCCATTAATTACATGACTGTATACTGTATCTCTTGTTTCTCCCTCTTTAAATCCACCATAGGGGTTAAAGTCCAGTTCACTCCCTCACATCTGGCCCCAGTCCCAGGGTGTTTCAGGCCCGTGAAACTGTTCAGCTGCTATACTGGTAGCTGTGGGAGGGAACTAAGATTTACATAGACAGGGCTGGGTGGTTCAGTTTGTCCCAAAATAAAGCAACACTGTCACCAGATGTTCACTCTGTCCCCATGGGGTTGGAGGTAGAAGACTTGGGGAATATAATGGAAAAAGTTTAGACCACACATTGTTGAAAACCATTACTAAAACATCTAATTTAATGAATCATAGGAATTAAACACGATAAATATGTACAGTATGTAATGGAAGTAACTATTTAGCAGTGTGAGTTCTGAGCAGATCTTAGAGTTTATTATCAAATATCACTAATTATCATCACTGGTATTGATGCTACAGTATAACAGGATCATTCAGTTGTAGAAATTATTGCAGAGTATTTGTGGATCAGATGCCCTTTAAATTCTGTTACAAAACATGAGAGTAGCTATATGCTACAATGCTGAAATAATGGAAGAAGCTGATTGATCTAAATTAGTATGAAATGTGCTGCCTATTCATGAGATAGTGATCACTGGAATCATGATTAAATCAACCCATCTACCTCCCAGCTCACCATCGCCCCCTGGAGCGATGGCAGCTCAGCAGGCAGGCCAGTGTGGCCGGGCCCCGGAGAGCTGCTCGGGGGATGGGGTGGGCAGAGCACACTGTGGGCCTGACAGAGGAACCAGCTGGAGGAGAGAAGAAGAGGAGAGAGGACAGTCAGCTCAACTTCTCTATAGTGGAATATTTTTGAGAGGAGAGGAGGAGAGAGGGAGAGGGAGAGGAGGAGAGGGAGAGGAGAGGAGAGGAGAGGAAAGGAAAGGGTCAGCTACCACTACTACTACTATTACTACTACTACTACTACTACTACTACTACTACTACTATCTACTACTACTCTATAACATTAGGAAAGTAGAGGGGAGAAAAGACTGTGTTATCAGTAGAACAAAGCAATTTCAGATCAACAACACACAGGATAAACAACTAGCTACAGTACAGAGATCAAACAAGAACAATGAAACACTGTTCTAAAATAATGGATACAGTATCATTTAATATAAAAGCTCGGTTGAGCAACTCTTGTCATGTATTTCGCCAGGGTAGATTTTCCCCTGTGCTTATTCATTTGTTGCATTCTGCGCTATTAGTATGTGCGCTGAATAAACTCTGTATTCCGTGATTTTACCTCCTCGCCTGACTCAATCACACCTCATCACAAAATATTGAGAATACTTATGGTTTTATACCAAATAAACTTGGCGGTATGTGAAAATTCTCTCACTTCGGTGACTCTGCCCTCTACCAATCTACCAATCTATCACAGAAATCTCTAAATAGATATAGCCTAAAGGTCTTTCCTCCGGAGAAAGATGATAACATCTCATACGCTGTTCAATAGCATGATTACATTTAGTTTTATGAGAGAAAGACAAAAAATGACTTACTTTTCAGCACCAGTTTTGTTCCGCTTCCAAAAGTCCACCACAGTGATTCATTCTGGTGAAGTCTCCATACAAAACCTCCTTCACACAAGAGTGAGCACCTTCATGCACAAAACACTCTCAGTACCACCCTGACAGTACTGAAGTACAAGTATAATACAATAGGGAATGATAGTACTGAAGTACTAGTATAATACAATAGGGACTGATAGTACTGAAGTACTAGTATAATACAATATGGACTGACAGTAGTGAAGTACTAGAATAATACAATAGGGACTGTAGTACTGAAGTACTAGTATAATACAATAGGCTGATAGTACTGATTACTAGTATATTACAATAGGGACAGATAGTATTGCAGTACTAGTGTAATACAAAAGGGATTGATAGTACTGGGTTATGAGTATAATACAATAGGGACTGATAGTACTGGGTTATGAGTATAATACAATAGGGACTCATAGTCCTGGGTTATGACTATAATCCACTGAAGAATGCAGATAATTCAGTTTTTATCTTCATTTACAATATAAGGTATTTATTGTTTATTTTTATTTTAGTTATTCAAAACATGATACAATTGTCTGAAAAATCTGTATCATAGTTAACATTTAAGAATGTGGGTCCTTACCAGGAATATTATTTAAATGTTCAAACTTTGCATTGACAGCACACATGCTTCCAGTGCTCCGGGAGTGTTTATATCCCTGTGGGTTTAACACTTCATGACTCGAGAGCTGTCCTTCATGACAGCAGAACCCACAACAACCATGACTTTTTATCTCCATCTTCATCTGGATATTTGCCTTCTACATCAAAGAGTACAAAAAAAAAGATTATGTGTTTGTATAATGAAAAGTAAACAATTTGAGTGAACTGAAGATTGTTAAGAATGTTTTATTAATTCCTGGTGATGTATAATTATTAGTGTTTCTATGTTTCAGAATCCAGAGGACAGTACACTGCGACTCAGACTCTGCCAGTGAAGCTGTTCTCCCAGGACAGCTCTCTCTGAACTGTCAAAGCCAGCAGTAATGTGCATGGGAGATTGTTGCGTTGGTCAGTCAGGGGGCCATCAGTGTCTAACCTGGACCAACAGAAACCTGGAGAAAAACCCAAACTCATTATGCTCCCAGGGAACAAACTCCATTCTGGGACTCCTAGATTCAGTGGCAGTGGATCTGGGAGTGACTTCACTCTGACCATCAGTGTGAGTCCAGGCTGAAGATGCAAGGAGATTACTACTGTCGGAGTTTACACTATCCCAATGTGTTTCCTGGGTGTTCACACAGTGATACAGAGGCGTTACTAAAAACCTCCCTAAGTTCCAGACTGCACAGTGACTGTACTGCTACAGCTGGGATTCCTACTGCACGTGCTGAGGGGAAGGGACAGTGATATGGAACACTGGTTAGTGAATGTCAACTTTGAATATGTTTGGAAAGCATCATTCAGATCCCATGTTTCCCATTGTCCACGATGCGTAAAAGAGCGGACCAAGGCGCAGCGTGATAATGAGTACATAACCTTATAATTCAGCACAAACACAAAATCAACAAAACGATACGTGAAGTCCCCGTTAACATACACTAACCTACGGAACAAGATCCACAAAAGACAATTGCACAATAGGCTGCTAGTATCGTTCCCAATCCAGAGACAACAAGCAACTAGCTGATTCCGTTTGCCTCTGGTTTTGACCACCCCGGCCAACATGAAACACATAAACTCGATCGTGAGCATAGAACACACACATTAGACACTACACACCCTGGGTCAGCATAAAAATCCCTAGGGCCAGGGGCGATGACACCATCATCATCATCATCATCATCTCATGTACCTCATTATATTTGATATGATGTGAAAGTTCACCCTAAAAAAGTTAGATTTTTGAAACATATTTTTCCATGTATTTATTTTACCTTTATTTTCCCAGGTTAGTCTCACTGAGATTAAATATCTATTTTATAAAAGGCTGGCCAAAATGGCACACACACAGCTTTACACACAATTTACAACATAAAACTACAAAGCACTACGGTTTAAAACCATTACATTTCGCATTGAGAAGGCAATAATTATTTGGGGAGATGTGCTTGCATCTAGGGAGTGAAAACATTGACTGCCCCCCACTTGAGTGTCCACCATAGTTTTTTACCTAGTAGTCAGTCAGAAAGCAGCTCCTGCAATTTCATGTCCCTTTGAAGCTCCTTCCAAGTGGAAGGGCCAAGCCTGGTACATTTTTTTACCCAGCTCTGTAGGCCTTAGACATAGTCAACAAGAGTACAGTCCTATGTGTAGGCGATCAGTTGACATTTGTCTGCTGGACAATGTAGATACACAGGTCAAATGGGAGACTCTTACCCGAGTCACATGTGAAGCCAAACAAAAATATGTTGACATGACACTCAACTTACTTAAAAGTTACAATCTCTTCAGCCCCCCAAAAGTCCTCTTATGGACCTCACAACCAAATATCTACTGATTTAAAATGCGAATATTACTCTATAGCAAAATATTAACTTTTTGTCATAGTAGGTTACTGGCTGCTAGACCTGTGAATGAGACCTGATGCTGGACTCACACCATGATCACATGTATACTATTCACATACACTAAAGTATAATACTAATTTTATCTGTCATTAATTACATTATGCTTTGCATATCTGTTATGTTCTCCTTCCTACATCCACCATAGAGTTAAAACCAACAGTCCCTAATACTCTGTGGCCCAGTCCAGTGTATTTCCAGACAGTGAAACTGTTCAACTGCTAGACTGGTAGCTGGGGAGTGCTGAGATTTGCATAGACAGGGCTGGGTGGTTCTGCTTGTCCCAAAATAGAGCAGCACTGTCGCCAAATATTCACTCTGATCCCAGGGGGTTGGAGGTAGAGAAGATCTTCGGGAAATATAATGGAGAAGTTTAGACTACACATTATTGAAAACGTTGCTAAAAGATCTAATTTAATAAAATCACATTAAGAATTAAACATTGTAAATAGACATACGTTATGAAAAGTAACTGTTTAGCAGTGTGTGAGTTCTGAGAGCAGATGTTAGAGGATTATTATCAAATATCACTCATTATCATCACTGTGTACTTGATGCTACAGTATAACAGGATCATTCAGTTGTAGAAAATTGATGAAGTATTTGTGGATCAGATGCCCTTTAAATTCCTGTTACTAAACATGAGGAAGTATGCTATGTGTTTACAATGCTGAAATAATGGAAGAAGCTGATTGATCCAAATTAGTATGAAATGTGCTGCCTATTCTTGAGTTGGCGATCACTGAATCTATGATTTAGTAACTCTTGGGGTTATATTTAAATCAAAACAAGCTTTATTTGAACTCAGAGGCAAAGATGACCAGCTGCACAACTCAATCTCAAAATAGTTCATTTAGCACTCCAGCACTACTGATATTATTCCTGTTATACTTTCAACATTCCAGCTCTAAAACACTAATGTTTCCAGAACTAGCACCATGTGGGGACTCTCTAGCTCCCTACAGTGTGGGCCTAGAATAAAGTGACCTCGGAGGCGGCTGGATCTCTGGTGTGTCGTAGTGGGTGACCCTGCAGGTGTACACCTCTCCCACTACGCAGAGTGCGCTTGCTCGGGGTCAAGGTGCTGCTGTGGCTGTAGAGGCCACACTTCTCTTCTTCTTCTGTGGTGGTCAGGTACCCCTCCGTCACATCCTCCCCGTTCTCCTACCAGCTCCCACTTCGCCCCTCGGGTATAGCCGCTCAGCAGTCAGGCCAGTGTGGCGACCCAGAGAGCTGCTCAGATGGGGAGCAGAACATTGTGGGCCTGACAGAGGGAACAGCAGGAAGAGAGAAGAGAGGAGGGTCGGCTACTGCTGCTCTATAATGGAATATATTAGGGAGAGAGGAGAGGAAAGAGAGGGGGGGAAAAAAGGGAGGAGAGGAGAGGGAAGGAGAGAAAAGGGAGGGGTCGGGCTGCTGCCGCTGCTGCTACAGCACTGCTGCTGCTGCTGCCTGCTGCTGCTGCTGCTGCTGCTGGCCGCCACTGCACTGCTGCTGCTGCTGCTGCTTTGCTGCCACTGCACTGCTGCTGCTGTCTGCTGCTGCTGCTGCTGCTGCTGCTGCTACCACCACTGCTGCTGCTTTGCCGCTGCACCTGCTGCTGCTGCTGCTGCTGCTGCCGCTGCTGCTGCTGCTGCTGCTGGCACTGCTTCTGCTGCTGCTGCTGCTATTGCTGCTACTGCTCCTGCTGTGTTGCAGCTGCAGCTGCTGCTGCTCTGCTGCTGCTGCTCTGCTCTCTGCTGCTGCTGCTGGAACTGCTGCTGCTGCTGCTGCTGCTACTACTGCTGCTGCTGCTGCTGCTGCTGCTGCTGCTGCTGCCACCACCGCTGCTGCTGCTGCTACTGCGCCACCGCTGCTGCTGCCGCTGCTGCTGCCATTTTCCCGCTGCCTTGCTGCTACGGCTGCTGCTACTACTTCTACTACAGCTATTGGGACGGCTGCTACTGCTACTGCTGCTGCTGAGACTGCTGGAGACAGCTGCACACTGCTGCTGCTGTACTGCTGCAGCTGCGCTGCTGCTGCTGCTGCTCGCTGCTGTACCTGCTACTGCTGCTGCTTCACTGCCGCTGCTGCTGCTGACTGCTGCTGCTGCCGCTGCTGCTGCACTGCTGCTGCTGCTGCTGCTGCTGCTGCTGCTGCTGCTGCTGCCCACTGCTGCTGCTGACTGCCACTGCACCGCTGCTGCTGCTTCTCGCTGCTGCTGCTGCATGACTCCCCCCACTCGGCTGCTGCTGCTGCTGCTGCTGCTGCTGCTGCTGCTGCTGCTGCACTGCTCCCTGCTATTGCAGCTGCAGCTGCTGCTGGCTGCTGCCTGCTGCTGCTGCTGCTGGGGCTGCTGCTGCTGCTGCTGCTGCTGCTGCTGCTGCTGCTACTGCTGCTCGCTGCTGCCTGCCTGCCGCTGCTGCTGCTGCCTGCTGCCACCACGGCTGCTGCTGCTGCTACTGTGTCTGCTTTGCTATTGCTGCTGCTGCTGCCGCCAGCTGCTGCTAGCACTTTGCTGCAGCTGCTGGACTGCTGCTGCTGCTGCTGCTGCTGCTGCTGCTGCTGCTGCTGCTGCTGGGACCCAGCTGCTGCTGCTGCTGCGCGCTGCTGCTGCCGCACTGCTGCTGCTGCTGCTGCTGTGCCACTGCTGCTGCTGCTGCTGCCTTGCTGCTGCTGCCGCTGCTGCTGCTGCTGCCACTGCTGCTGCTGCTGCTCGCTGCTGCTGCTGCCACTGCTTTTTGCTGCCGCGCACTGCTGCTGCTGGTTCTAGCTTCTGCTGCTGCTGCTGCTGTGTGAGTGCTGCTGCTGCTGCTGCCTTCCACTGCTGCTACTGCCGCCCTGCTGCTACTACTGCTTTATTGCTGCTGCTGGTGCCGCTGCTTTGCTGCTGCCAGTGCCTGCTGCTGCTTTGCTGCTCTGCTGGAGGCTGTCTGCTGCTGCTTGCTGCTGCTGCTGCTGTTCTGCTGCTGCTGCTGCTGCTGCTGCCGCTGCTGGAACTGCTGCTGCTCTGCTGCTGCTGCTGCTGCTGCTGCTGCTGCTGCTGCTACGGAGACTGCTAATGCTACTGGAACTGCTGCTGCTGCTGCTGTGCTGCTGCTCCTGGACTGCCTGCTGCTGCTGCTGCTGCCGCTGCTGCTGGCTGCCCTGCTGCTGCTGGGGCTGCCTGCTGGGGCTGACTGCTGCTGCTGCTGCTCGCTGCTGCTGTCGACCACTGCTGCTGCTGCTGTTGCTGCTGCTGGGGGTGCTGCTGCTGCTGCTGCTGCTGCTGCTGTTGCTGCTGCTGCTGCTACTGCCTGCTGCTGCTGCTGCTTTGCCCCACTGCTCTGCTGGGACTGCTGCTCGCTGCTGCACTGCTATGGCTGCTGCTGCTGCCGCTGCCTGACACTGGAACTGCTGCTGCTGCTGCTCTGCTGCTGCTGCTGCTGCTACTACTGCTGCTGCTGCTGGGACTACTAATGCTACTGCTGCTGCTACTGCTGCTGCTGACTGGAACTGCTGCTGCTGCTGCTGCTGCTGCTGTCTGCTGCTACTGCCGCTGCTGCTGCTGGGGACTGCTGCCGCTGCTGCTGCTGCTGCTGCCACGCTGCTGCTGCTGCCTTGCTGCTGCTGCTGCTGCTGCTGCTGCTGCTGCTGCTGCTCGCTGCTGCCTGCTGCTGCTGCTGCCGCTTTGCTGCTGCTGCGGTTCGCTGCTGCTGCTGGGAGTGCTGCTGCTGCTGCTGCTGCTGCTGCTGCTGCTGCTGCTGCTGCTGCTGCTCGCGCTGCTGCTGCTGACGCTGCTGCTGGGGACTGCTGCTGCTGCTGCTGCCTGCTGCTGCCGCTGCGCGCTGCTGCTGCTGCCGCTGGCCTGCTGCTGACTGCTGCTGCTGCTGCTAGCTGCTGCTGCCACTGCTGCTGCTGCTGCACTACCGCTGCTGCTGGCACACGCTGCTGCTGGACACACTGCCTGGACTGCTGCTGCTGCTACTATAGCTGCTGCTGCTGCTGCTGCTGCTGCTGCTGCTGCTGCTGCTGGGACTACAGCTACAACTGCTGCTGTTGCTGCTGCTACACATACCTTACTGCTGCTCGCTGCCTGCTTCGCTCGCTACTCGCTACTCGCTCGCTGCTACGCTGCTTACTACTGGGACTGCTGGTGCTGCCACCACCGCTACTGCGCTGCTGCCGCCGCTGCTGCTACCGCCGCCGCCACTGCTCGCTACTTTGCTACTGCACTGCTGGACGGCTGCTGCTGCTGCTGCTGCTGCTGGACACTGCTACTGCTGCTACTCTGTCTGCTGCTGCTGCTGGGGACTACTGCTGCTGCTCTACTACTGCTGCTGCTGCTGGAGCTACTGCTGCTGCTACTGCAGCTACAGCTGGAACTGCTACTTGCTGCTGGGGGTGCTGCTGCTACTGCTGCTGCTACCGCTGCTACCTGCTACTGCTGCTGCTCTGCTGCTGCTCGCACACTGCTTGCTGCTGCTGCTGCTGGCTGCTGGCTGCAGCTACAGCTACGTACCGCTGCTGCTACTGCTTGCCGCTGCTGCTGCTGCCCTTGCTGCTGCCTGCTGCTGGCTGCAGCTCAGCTGCTGCCGCTGCTGCTGCTGACACTGCTGCTACTGTTGCTGCTGCTGCTGCTGCTCGCTGCTGCTGCTCACTGCTGCTGGCTGCTGCTGCTGCTGCTGCTGCTGCTGCTGGAGGACTGCTACTAGCTGCCACCACTACTACGACTACTCTTACACTACTGCTGCTGCCACTACTACTAGACTGCTACTGCTACTACGGGGACTACTACTACTGCTCCTGCTACTGCTGCACTACTGGAGCTACTGCTGCTGCTACTACAGCTACAATACTGCTACCGCTGCTGGAACGCTGCTGCTGCTGCTGCGGCCCTGCGCTGCGGCTTTGGGACTGCTGCTGCTGCTGTGAGACTGCTGCTGCTGCTGCTGCTGCTGCTGCTGCTGCCGCTGCTGCTGCCTGCGTGCCGCCGCTGCTGCTGCTGCTGCTGCTGCTGCTGCTGCGGCTGCGCTACTGCCGTTGCTGCTGCTGCTGCTTTGCTGCTGCTGCTGCCGCTGCCGCTGCTGCTGCTGCCTGCTGCTGCTACTGCTGCTGCTACTGCCACTGCCACTGCTGGAGCTACTGCTGCCACTGGAGACTGCTGCTGCTGCTGCTGCTGCTGCTGCTGCTGCTGCTGCTGCTCCAGCGCAGCTGCGCTTGCTGCTGCTGCAGCTGCTGCTGCAGGCTGCAGCTGGGGACTGCTGCTACTGCTGTGGACTGCTGCTGCTGCTGCTGCTGCTGCTGCTGCTGCTGCCACTGCTGCTGCTGCTTTGCTGCTGCTGCTGCTGCTGCTACTGCTGCTGCAGCTACGGCTCGGCTGCTGCTGTTGCTGCTGCTGCTGCTGCCAGCGCTCCCTGCTGCAGCTGCTGCTGCCTGTGCCTGCTGCTGCAGCTGCTGCTGTTGCCTGCTGCGCTGCTGCCGCTGCTGCTGCCCGCTGCCGCTGCTGCTGCTGCTGCTGCCTGCTTCATGCTGCTGCTGGAGCTGCTGCTGCTACTGCCACCACTGCCGCGGCTACTACTGCTCCATGCTGCTGCTGCTGCTGAAACTCGCTGCTGCTGCTGGAGACTGCTGCTTGCTGCTGCTCCTGCCACTGCTGCTGCTGCTACAGCTACAGCTGGGACTGCTGCTGCTACTGGGACCTGCTACTGCTCACTGCGCTCGCCACTCAGCTCAGCTGGGGCTGCTACTGCTGCTAGGGACTGCCACTGCTCTGCTGTGCTGCTGCTGCTGCTGCTGCCGCTGCTGCTGCCCGCTTTTACTGTGCTGCTTGTCTGCTGCTGCTGCTGCTGCTGCTGCTGCTGCTGCCAGCTGCAGCTGCTGCCGTTGCTACTGCCGCTGCTGCTGCTGCCTGCCGCTGCCCGCTGCTGCTGCTGCACTGCTGCTGCTGCCGCCTGCTGCCGCTGCTCTGCTGCTGCTGCCGCGCTGCTGCTGGGACTGCTGCTGCTGGGACTGCTGCACTGCTGCCCTGCTGCTGCTGCTGCTGCCTTGCTGCTGCTGCTGCAGCTGCAGCTGCTGCTGTTGCTGCTGCTGCAGCTGCTGCTGCACGGCTGCAGCTGGGACGGCTGCTGCTGCTGGGACTGCTGCTGCTGCTGCTGCTGCTGCTGCTGCTGCTCTGCCGCCGCTGGCTACTGTGCTGCTGCTGCTGCTGACTGCTGCTGCCGCTGCTGCTACAGCTACAGCTGCGGCTGTTGCCTGCTGCTGCTGCCGCTGCTGCTGCTGCTGCTGGCACTGCTGCTGCAGCTGCAGCTGCCGCTGTTGCTGCTGCCGCAGCTGCTGCTGCTGCTGCTGCTGCTGCTGACTGCTGCTGCTGCCGCCGCTGCTGCTGCTGCTGCTGCAGCTGCTGCTGCTGCTGCTGCTGCTGGGACTGCTGCTGCTGCTGCCACACTCGGCGTACTGCTACTGCATGCTGCTGCTGCTGCTACTGGGACCCACCGCTGCTGCTGCTGCTGGAACTGCCGCCTACTGCTCCTGCTGCTGCTGCTGCTATCTGGAACTACTGCTGCTGCTGCTGCAGCTGCAGCTGGAACGCTACTACTGCTACTGGACTACTGCTACTGGAGACTGCTGCTGCTGCTGCTACTGCTACTGCCACTGCAGCTGCAGCTGGAGACTGCACTGCTACTGGGACTGCTGCTGCTGCTGCTGCTGCTGCTGCTGCCACTGCTGCTGGCACTCGCGCTGCCGCTGCCTGCTGCTGCCGCTGCCGCTGCTGCTGCTGCACTGCTGCCGCAGCTGCAGCTGCTGCTATTGCCGCTGCTGCTGCGCTGCTGCCACTGCGCTGCTGCTACTGCTGCTGCCACTGCTGCTGCTGGGACTGCTGCTGCTACTACTACTGCTGCTGCCTACTACTACTACACTACTGCTGCATACTACTACTACAACTTACAGCTACTACTATTACTACCTACTACATCTACAACTACTACTAGTACCAGCAGGTCCCCCCGCTCAAGTCAGCGCATGTCCAGGCCCGTCACAGAGAGTTTGCCAGTGACCATCTGGATGATCCCAGAGGAGGAGATGGGGCGGCAGGTCAACTTAGTGGTTAAGAGCTTTGTGCCAGTAACCTAAAAGGTCGCTGGTTCTAATCCCCGAGCCGAGCTAGGTGAAAAATCTGTCGATGTGCCCTTTGAGCAAGGCACTTAACCTAATTGCTCCTGTAAGTCACTCTCTGGATAAGAGCGTCTGCTAAAATGTATGTCGGTCTGTAGCCATGAAGTGCTTTGAAAGACTGGTCATGGCTCACATCAACAGCATAATCCCAGAAACCTAGACCCCACTCCAATTTACACACACCCCATCAATCCACAGATGATGCAACATCGCACTCCCACACTGCCATTTCCCACCTGGACAGGAGGAACACCTACGTGAGAATGCTATTCAGTGACTACAGCTTAGCATTCAACACCATAGTGCCCTCCTAAGCTCATCCCACTAAGCTAAGGATCCTGGGACTTAAACACCTCCCTCTGCAACTGGATCCTGGAGCTTCCTGGCGGGCCGCCCCCAGGTGGTAAGGGCTCAGGTGTCTTTCTACAACACATCTGCCACCCTGATCCTCAACACGGGGGCTTCCCTCAGGGAGTGCTTGCTCAGTCCCCCTCCTGTACTCTCTGTTCACCCATGACTGCATGGCCAGGCACGGCTCCAACACCATCATTAAGTTTGCCCGGCTGACACAGCAGTGGTAGGCCTGATCACCACGACAACGATGGGGGGCAGCCTATAGGGGGGGAGGTCAGAGATCTGGCCGTGTGGTGCCAGGACAGCAACCTCTCCCTCACGTACCAAACAAAGGAGTGATTGTGGACTACAGGAAAAAAAAAGGACTGAGCACGCGCCCCATTCTCATCGGCCAGGGCTGTAGTGGAACAGGTTGGGAGCTTCTGGTTCCGTGGTGTCCACATCACCAACAAACTATCATGGTCCAAACACACCAAGACAGTCGTGAAGAAGGGCACGACAAAACCTATTCCCCCTCAGGAGACTGAAAAGATTTGGCATGGGTCCTCAGATCCTCAAAAAAATTCTACAGCTGCTCCATCGGGGCATCTGACTGGTTGCATCACGCCTGGTATAGCAACTGCTTGGCCCTCTGACGCAAGGCACTACAGAGGGTAGTGCGTGTACGGCCCAGTACATCACTGGGGCAAAGCTCCCTGCCATTCAGGACCTCTATACCAGGCGGTGTCAGAGGAAGGCCCTCAAAATTGTCAAAGACTCCAGCCACCCTAGTACTTAGGCTGTTCTCTCTCTGCTACCGCTGGGCCAAGCCAGTACCGGAGTGCAAGTCTAGATCAAAAAGACTTCTCATACAGCTTCTACCCCCAAGCCTTAAGACTCCTGAACAGCTAATCATAGCTACCGGACTATTTACACTGCCCCCCACCCCATCCTTTTTTACGCTGCTGCTACTCTGTTAAGTATTTATGCATAGTCACTTTAACTCTACCCACATGTACACATATTACCTCAACTACCTCTACTAGCCGGTGCCCCGCACATTGACTCTGCTACGGTACCCCCTGTTATATAGCCTCCCTACTGTCACTTTATTTTTACTATGTATATATAGCCTCCCTACTGTCATCTTTATTTTACTTCTGCTCTTTTTTTCTCAACATTTTTTTGTTTGTTGTTGTTTTATTCTTACTTTTTTTTGTTTTAAAAAATAAATGCACTGTTGGTTAAGGGCTGTAAGTGAAGCATTTCACTGTAATGTTCTGCACCTGTTGTATTCGGGCGCATGTGACCAATAAAATTTGATTTGATTTGATTTGATTTGATGTCATGTGGTCTGATGAGACAAAAATAGAGCTTTTTGGTCTATACTCCTCACTATCGTGTTTTGGAGGAAGAAGAAGGATAAGTACAACCC
The DNA here is from genome assembly GCF_020615455.1 of Coregonus clupeaformis. Classification (NCBI taxonomy): domain Eukaryota; kingdom Metazoa; phylum Chordata; class Actinopteri; order Salmoniformes; family Salmonidae; genus Coregonus; species Coregonus clupeaformis. The sequence continues at coordinate 49,314 of NW_025536562.1, forward strand.
AAAGAACACCATCCCAACACGTGAGGCATGGAGGTGGAAACATCATTCTTTGGGGATGCTTTTCTGTAAAGGGGACAGGGACTGACTGCACCGTATTGGGGGGAGGAATGGATGGGGCCATGTATCGTAAGATCTTGGCCAACAACCTCCTTCCCTCGGTAAGAGCTTCATTGTGGCTGGGTCTTCCACATGACAGCGACCCGAAACACACAGCCCAGGGCAACTGAGAAGTGGCTCCGTGAAGTATCTCAAGGTCCTGGAGTGGCCTTGCCAGTCTCCAGACCTGAACCCAATAGAAAATCTTTGGAGGGAGCTGAAAGTCCGTATTGCCCAGCGACAGCCCCCGAAGCCTGGAAAATTTGGACATTTTCACTTGGGTGATACTCACTTTTGTTGCCAAGCCGGTTTAGACATTAATGGCTGTGTGTTGTGTTATTTTTGAGGGGACAGCAAATTTACGCTGTTACTACAAGCTGTACACTCACTACTTTACATTGTAGCACAGTGTCATTTATTCAGTGTTGTCACATGAAAATATATATGCCTCAAATATTTTACAAAAATGTGGGGGTGTACTCATTTTGTGAGATAATAAAATAAAAAATAAATATATATATATATATATATATATATATATATATATATATATAGTACCAGTCAAAGTTTGAACACCACCTACTCATTCAAGGGTTTTTCTTTATTTTTACTATTTTTCTACATTGTAGAATAATAGTGGAAAGCATCAAAACTATGAAATAACACATATAGAATCATGTAGTAACCAAAAAAGTGTTAAACAAATCAAATATATATTTTAGATTTGAGATTCTTCAAAGTAACAACCCTTTGCCTTGATGACAGCTTTGCACACTCTTGGCATTCTCTCTCCAACCAGCTTTTCAGGATGAATGCTTTTCCAACAGTCTTGAAGGAGTTCCCACATATGCCTGAGCACTTGTTGGCTGCTTTTCCTTCCCTCCTGCTTGGTCCAACTCATCCCAAACTATCTCCAATTGGGTTGAGGTCGGGTGATTGTGGATGCCAGGTCATCTGATGCAGCACTACATCACTCTCCTTGGTCACATACCCCGCCCTTACACAGCCTGGAGGTGTGTTTTGGGTCATTGTCCTATTGGAAAACAAATGATAGTCCCAAACCAGATGGGATGGCGTAATCGCTGCAGAATGCTGTAGTAGCCATGATGGTTAAGTGTGCCTTAAATTCTAAATAAATCACAGACAGTGTCACCAGAAAAGCACCCCACACCATCACACCACCTCCTCCGTGCTTCACAGTGGGAACCACACGTGCGGAGATCATCCATTCACCTAGTCTGCTTCTCACCAAGACAGTAGTTGGAACCTAAAAATCTCCCAAATTCAGATTAATCAGACCAAAGGACAAATTTCCACCGGTCTAATGTCCATTGCTCGTGTTTCTCGACCCAAGCAAGTCTCTTCCTTATTGGTGTCCTTTAGTAGTTAAGGTGTCTTTGCAGCAATTCGACCATGAAGGCCTCATTCACGCAGTCTCCTCTGAACAGTTGATGTTGAGATGTGTACTGTTACTTGAACTCTGTGAAGCATTTATTTGGGTTGCAATCTGATGTGTGCAGATTAACTCTAATGAACTTATCCTCTGCAGAAGAGGTAGCTCCGGGTCTTCCTTTCCTGTGGCAATCCTCATGAGAGCCAGTTTCATCATAGCGCTTGATGGTTTTGCGACTGCACTTGAAGAAAGCGTTCATAGTTCTTAAAATGTTCTCGATTGATTGACCTTCATGTCTTAAAGTAATGATGGACTGTCGTTTTCTCTTTGCTTATTTGAGCTGTTTCTTGCCATAGAATATGGACTTGGTATTTTTTCCAAGTAGGGCTATCTTCTGTATACCACCCCTACCTTGTCACAGCTTACAACTGATTGGCTCAAAACGCAATAAGAAGGAAAATATTCCACAAATTAACTTTTAACAAGGCACACCTGTTAGGTGAAATGCATTCAGGGGACCAACTCATGAAGCTGGTTGAGAGAATGCCAAGAGTGCTGCTTAGCAAAGCTGTCATCAAGGCAGTATGGCTACTTTGAAGAATCTCAAATCTAAAATATATTTTTGATTTGTTTAACACTTTCTTGGTTACAACATGATTCCATATGTGTTTTCATAGTTTTGGTGTCTTCACTATTATTGTACAATGTAGAATAATAGTAAAAAATAAAGAAAAACCCTTGAATGAGTGGGTGTGTCCAAACGTTTTTACTAGCATTTGTGTATGTATGTATGTATGTATGTATATGTATTTGTATGTATGTATGTATGTATGTATGTATGTATGTATGTATGTATGTATATATTGTGTGTGTGTATATGTATAGTATAACAGTTTTCAGCTGTGCTAACATAATTGCAAAGGGTTTTCTACTGATCCAATTAACAAAGTGATAAACTTAGATTAGCAAACACCGTGCCATTACGGAACCCAGGACTGGTTTCCAGCTTCACAATAGCATCTACAACCTTTAACAATGTCTACACTGTATTTCTGATCAATTTGATGTTATTTTAATGGACAAAAATTTACTTTTCTTTCAAAAACAAGGACATTTCTAAGTGACCCCAAACTTTTGAACAGTAGTGTATATATATTTTGTATCAAGTATAATGAATTTATATTATAGTCCAGTTTGTGGCGTTAATCCAACATAGTGGATGCCAGCCCGCTGTTAAACTCAGAAGAAGAAGAAGAAAAGAAAAAGAAACCGGGAAGTAAACGTCATATTTAAACGACGACCGTGAATGTTCGGTTATTTTGCTTCTTATGTAGCTAAATAGCTACATAGCTTGGAAATGAGCTGAATCGTTTTTGAGAACGTTCGTAAAAGCAGTCAAAGAGCATACTACACTTGTATGATACCTCAATACGTTTTTAGATTTTTTCGACAAAGAGGCTCTCGAACACAGTTGGCGCAGGAATTGCTACATATTTAAGCTCCGATCCAGATACCTGCAGGAAGAAATGGAGACTTGCGAGGGACCGTCATGTGAGAGCACTGAAAAAGATCTAAGGATATGCCAGAGGGTCTGTACCGAGGCCTGGAATTCTGGGGTTGGCTCCTACCATTTTTATCAAACATCGGCAAACCAACCCAAACTTTCCCGAGGTAGCTAGTTAGCTAGGAAACTGAAAATGATGGCTACAGTCAGTGGCGGCTGGTGAAAATATTCTCGGTGGGGCTGTGCCATACTTTTTTTCCTGTAACCATCGCTGATATATTTTTAACTCAAACTGCAGGACAGCAGTGCTCGGTGAAACATTCAGTAATTATTTAATGCCAATATTTAAAAGTTGAGGCATTCTTACACAAAAACATATTACACAAACCCAAGCCTTTTCATTTGCATTTAAAGTGAACTTTTTCACCATTGGTAGTAAACAGGCCCAACGCAACAGGCATGCTGTCAGAACAGAGTGGAAAGTGGACAATAACTATGAAATTATATATAAAGTTTATGGAAATCTTACGCTGTATGAAAGGATGTATAATATAGAAATGGATATCAAAGTGGATGAACTCAAACCTTTGACTGGAAGAATAGCATACAGTATTTTTATGATCATACTAAAATGTGACTAATTGTTAGTGTGCTCCAGAACTTACAACAATTAATTGATACAAAACAACATATATACAGTAATATTAGCAAAGACACTATTAAGACTTTCTAGAGTACCATATATAACTGGATTTTTTATGCTAAGGTCAACTATATACAAAGAAACATGCGGCCAAGAGCTGCTCGGGTTGTGTGTCTGTCATCTTTTTTGTGTACAGGAATTTTGCCCGTCTGTCCTTCTGGTGGCAAACCTCTCAATGACCCTTTGATTAAAGTCAGGAATGTCCCTGACAAGTTTCTTCTCCATGGAGACTGCATGGCCAGAGCGTTCAGGCGGTCCTGTCGTCATGCTGTTTCTCAGGAAGGTCTTGATCCTTTTCGGTGTAGAGAAGCACCTTTCTGACTCAGCAGTTGTCATGGGTGTGGTGATGAGGATCTTGAGGAGGCTGGCAGTCTCTCTGTGAAAGTGCTCTGAAGGTTGTTCCCTCCACGAAGAACTGGTACTGGGGCACTGCACCACCTACAAGCCTTGAACTCACTGTTCTCATAGATGAGGGACAGTTTGGTTTTGAAGCTTGGCCTTGTTCAACATGGGAGTACGCCTCCCACGTTTGTTTCAAACGCTGTATCGGGGAACTTCACACTGTGTTGTGGGAACAACTCTCCGTGCAATAGTGTTGCGCTGATGAGGCTGCTGGGTGAAGGAGAACCTCTCTTTGGCATGACTCAGGATGGTATCACCCTTACCTGTAAAGATACATCATCAGCTTCAATTTGCAATTAAAGCTATTTTGATGCAAGTGATCTGACTGACACATACCTATGCTCCCAACTCAAGTATATGATTACCAAGGTTGCTGATTGTTCAGGTTTTGGCTTTACATACTACCAGGCCTGAAAAAAAGTTCTAGGTGGGAAACACTGACAATTACATCACAACTTACCTCTATAGCCAGCCTCTGTTGTTCTCCTGGTCCCAGCATCCTCACGTCGCTTGATGGGCTGTTGCTGCTTTCCGTCCGATGATGCGCTGTCCCCCACACAAAGCGGGAATTGAGGCCCTGGGTCCAAAAATAAAGTTTAATTTGATAACTTGCAATCAGACTTCTTAACTCACTGTAATTCCCCCTCAACACACAACCAGTGACTTACATATATATATATAGACAGACAGACAGACAGACAGACAGACAGACAGTGTGTATATACACACAAACTATGTCTAGTAACTGCTTTTAGCCTGTGATGTACATAATTAACTGATGTTATTACGTTTTAAAGCCTTTTCTATTACATTTGTGAGAGGGATGCAACATAATTTTGTTCTGCTGTTCACTTAGCAATAAAGTTAATATTCAATAACAACTAGGCCTCTTCCTAGAAATTGACCTGGTGGACACCTAGAAAATTATTACAAACTTGTGTGGTACTTGCCTGCATTATTATCCAGCGTCTGATTGTGTCTTCTCTTTCCTTTTAAAATACTAAAACAAAATATAATTGTGACGGCTCTCATGATAATCACTCCCACAAGCACCAACTTCCCGGCAGTGGGTGGAAAGCGTCAGTCGTTCGTCAGCTTGAATGGCGATAAAATCAGCACTTCTTTACTTCCTCCGGGATGTAATCCTTACATTGACAGCATACAGTCCAACAGCTCGTTTCTGTATCGTCTTTGGCGTGCCCTTAAAACGTAGCTGTCTTCAGGTGCTCCTCCAGCACACTGTCGAGGAAGCAACAAAATCCACTAAGCCCCGGAAAATGCCGGGGTTGTCTGAGAGTCAGTCTCCTCGTGCCCACATGAGCCAACTCAAAAGCCCCACAGAACTTCACACAATCGATAATTTTGGATAGAATGTGCCTGATTTTATCCACCTCCTCATTGTGTTTCTCACGCTAATCCTGTGGCCGTCATCCAGCCTGCGTAGCAATGTTCACCCTTCTAATACAGCTAGCTTTACAGAGTTGTCCCATGTGTGCCCGTGGTGTTCTCATGTTTCTTTACCTTCTCTGACAGGTGCTTCATATCCCTCACTCCGGTTTACCTGTCCATGCTCAATCTGACCCGTCGTTTTAAAAAAGCAAGCACGGAAAGCAAAATAAAGCATTAGCATCAGTGCACCCAGCTAGCCAAGCCTTCCTGGTGTACCAGCTACGGGAGAAGCCGCGCATATCGCTGCTTCCCTTTCTCGCTATGCCTGCTGTCTGATTGAGAGGTCAGGTTGATCTGGGCCCAGCTCTTTCACCGAACTTTCTCTGTCAAGGTTCTCCTCTCAAACGGATCTTGGGAGAGATTTCACGAATTAGGGTTTGGGTCTTGGAGAACTTGCGTTCGCCATTGTTGTCTAGTAAAAATGGCGTCACTGGACCCCAGTCCTTATTTTATCAGGCGGCGAGCTTGGGGCTGTAAAATGTCGCCCTCCTTGATTCGATTTAATATCGCTTATTGACTACATTTTTATGTCATACATTCATATCTTAAATTAGCAATTGAGAGCTTAACTGCTACGTAGACCCGCCTCCTCGGGGCACTTTCTGTATCGCCTCAGAGCTGACGAGGCGATTTGACAGGCAGAGGAAAGGTTGCGAATATGATTTTTCTATCATATCTTACACATATTACTGTGTGCTATTCCATATTTCAAACACACAAATATTGACATACTGATGTTTTTATTATTATTATTATTATTATTTTTTATTTTTATTTTTTAAAATAATTTTTATTTAAGGGGCGCGCGCCTAGCGCCCTCTATCGGCCAGCCGCCACT